>NC_053489.1:372245430-372332470 GCF_905171775.1 Rana temporaria
GACCCAACCATCAGACGTTGCGATCTGCAATCTGATTCAATAGCATTGGTTGGCAGCGGTGGGATTTGCTCTCCAGTTACTGGGACACTCCAAACCACTACAATGAATGACCAGCTATGCAGCATGCAGGAGAGCCATGCTGAAAGACTTACTTGAGAGCCGTGGAGGGACCGGTGGGACAACGAACAAGGCCACCCTGATCAGTGAGCTAGCCGAGATGGATCAGAGGGATGGTGATGCAGGACCCCGGTCAGTTGAAGACTTGTTTCAGCAACGAGTTTGAGAGCGCTTGGCATTATATGGTGCTAACCCATCAGAGACCGCCATACAGAATGCCATTAGAGACATCCAGCTGCAGGATGAGCGACAAGAGAGAGAACGAGAGCGGCAACATGAGCAGAGAATGGCAGAAATACGGCAATGGGTGACAACGTCTAAAGAAGCAGCACCAAATGAAAGGAGAGGAGAGGTACAGATACCAGTAACCATGGAAGAGGAATTCAGAAGGAGGTTGCGAGAGAAGCAGATACAGCACATAGGACCAGTATCAGAGGAGGTCCTGCTTGGATGGTCTGATTCGATCCGCTGCAAACTCTGGAAGAAAGCGCTAGCTCTCGAGCAGCAACACCAGGGAAAAGTTCTCCCCTCCATCCATGTAAGGTACTGGTCACAGTATGAAGTACGAATGCTGTTATTGGGGGAACAACCGAAGCAGGAGTGGACAGCTGAGTTAAGCAGGCTGATCCGGGCAGAGATGCGATTGGACGAGAGCTACAGAGCCCTCCGGTGGTATGTAGTCCAAGAGTGCCCGTGGTCAACGGATGACAGCCCCACGGAAGGCTTTGACTATGATGGCCTGGGATTGTTGTATTGGAGGATGTCCAGTGATCCCGACTTTGGGAATGATCAAGAGTGGCGTTTGGAGGAAATAATGGAGCAGAGAGAGCGAAGACTGAATGTCTCGGAAGTGCACTGGGCACATGAAGATTTGGAGTTCCTGGACGTTCAGGAATGGGAGCTGGAGATCGCCTATAAACAGCTGCTAGACTCTGCTCAGCAGCAGGGTGGGGCTCCCGTTGCCTGGGACTATGAGGAAATATCAGCTGACAACTCTAAAATCCTGGCTGATGAATCGGCAGTGGAAAATCTGAAGATTGCCAACCCTAAAGCTGAAGCTGATGATGTGGAGTTCCAGGGGGCTAGGGCAGTTGGCTCATCTCCCCAGCCACAGATTACAGAATGTATGGACTGTTCAGAGGATGTTATGGATTATGCATTGCCAGCTCAAGTACTGGCAACAGGGCAGAGTGCTACCAATCTCTGCCCAGCACCGTAAACAACTGTGGAGTTCCAGGGAGCCGGGGCAGGGGCCCCTCTCTCCAGCAACAAGCTGAGGTGGTAAAGCTTCTACTCCCAGCTGAATCACTGGCAACAAAACAGAGGGCCACAGGTCTCTGCTCTCAACTAACAGAAGAGGGAGTTCCTGTGGTAGTGGATGGGACTTCGGTCTTCACTGACACAACCCCAGAAAATGGTGCGGCACTGAGACAGGAGGATGTCAGCCTTGCTTTGCAAGCATCGGGGGATTTTCACCTACCACAAGTGGATGGGACTTCAGTCTCCCCTTGTATACCCCAGGGATGCTGGTCAGTTGTCCCAGATCCCCAACAGCATGATGGACTGAGCCCAGTCACCCTGTCTTCTCTCCAGCGGCTGAAAGGACTCCAGGGAGAAGGGCCAGTCCAGGCCTCTCCCCAGCAGCGGGTATGTTCTCTGAGAAAGGCGGAGGTTGGCTGGGTGAGTAATGCTCTGTTTGGGACAATTTATTTGGGGTACTGTGTGGGTACCGGCATTGGGGTCTCCTCCTGTGTTAGTCTCCTGCCAAAGGGGGAGATGTGTGACAGACCTAGCCAGGACAGAGGCTTTTGGAGAGGACTGAATGCAAGCCTCTTGCCTTCCGATTATGGGCCAGGGCCTCAAAACAGGAAGGCAGATGGGTTATCCCAGCAGACAGACCTGGAACCTTAAGACTACTTTTCCAACATCCTCGAGTTGACCCGTTCGGGGTCCCACTGTGGCTGTTGGACTGTTTCCCAGGGGAAGTATTGTCATGGACCTTGGAATGCGGAAGTGTTTCTCCTTGAAATCTGTTACACAGTGGGGGGTCTTCTGCCCTGTCTTAAGGCTAACCCCCCCCCCCCTCCAGACAGCTCCATTGTTCTGTGTCTGGCAGTTTGTGTACATTGGTTGCCCCCTGGGGCTTCTGTCTCATTACACATAGCAGTCCTTCTATTCAAGCTATCGGACCAATCCCTGCTGACCCTGTTTCATGTCCTTATTTGCATGGCTAAGAGGACCTAATGGAGAACTACCATGTACTTTAAAATTGACCAATAGGAAAGCGGTTGTTGGGGGGCTTCCAATAAAGGAGTTTCCTGTTTGAACTTACATACAGCCTGCCTGATGTTTGTTCTGATGGATTTCGAACGGCACATAGCTGTAGTTCGAGTCCCCGGAGCCTTGGATGACCGAACCATTATAGGCAATGGCGGTGGCAGCACGCGAGAGCCGATGGAAACATTGGCTGGGGTGCCAACATCACCGGATTCCAGGACAGGTAAGTGTCCTAATATTAAAAGTCAGCAGCTGCAGTATGTGTACAGTGTGTGTGTATAGTGTGTGTTTTTGTGCTGGGGGGGAACTTTAATATCCCAATTTCTTTTAATTGGCTGCTGGAATTACCCTTCGGCAGGTACCAAGTCCAAACAATGGACTTAGTATAAAAAGAATATACAGTATATATACTATATTGGCAAAAGTATTGGGATGCCTGCCTTTACACGCACAGGAACTTTAATGGCATCCAAGTATATAACGGCTTCACCTCTTCTGGGAAGACAAGGTTTAGGAGGGTGTCTATGGGAATGTTTGACCATTCTTCCAGAAGAGCATTTGTGAGGTCAGGCACTGATGTTGGATGAGAAGACCTGGCCTGCAGTCTCCACACAAATTCATCCCAAAGGTGTTCTATAAGGTTGAGGTCAGGACTCTGTGCAGGCCAGTCAAACCCAAACTCGCTCATCCATGTCTTTATGGACCTTGCTTTGTGCACTGGTCCAAATCATTTGGTGGAGGAGGGATTATGGTGTGGGGTTGTTTTTCAGGTGTTGGGTTGGCCCCCTAGTTCCAGTGAAGGGAACTCTTAAAGCGGGGGTTCACCCTGTTAAAAAAAAAAAAAAATGTTTTTTTTTATTAGACCATTACTTTCGGCATCGTAGCGCGAGCTACGGTATGCCGGTCTTAAATTTTTAATCCCCGTACTCACTGTGCTATCGATGATTGAAGAATCCGGGGAATGGGCGTTCCTATGGTGAGAGAAGGTGATTGACGGCCAGCCCTGGCACGTCGCGCTTCTCGGGAAATAGCCGAAATAGGCTTGGCTATTCACGGCGCCTGCGCATAGCCTGTGCGCAGGCGCTGTGAATAGCCGAGACCTACTCCGGCTGTCTTCGGGGAGCGTGACGTGCCAGAGCCGGCCGTCAATCATCCTCCCTCTCCATAGGCACGCCCATTCCCCGCGGGAGTCGGATTCTTCAATCATCGATAGCACAGTGAGTACGGGGATTAAAAATTTAAGACCGGCATACCGTAGCTCACGCTACGATGCCGAAAGTAATGGAATGATGAGGTGAAGGAGGGTGAACCACCGCTTTAAGGCCTTATACACACGGTAAGACCAAACCGATGTGACTGGTCCGTCGGACCGTTTTCAACGGTTCACCTCTGAAGTGGCCGTACGGCCTGATATGTGTACACACCGTCAGTCCAAAATCCGATCGGGTCAGAACGCGGTGACGTCAAACACATGACGTGCTGAATAAAACGAAGTTCAATGCTTCCAAGCATGCGTCGACTTGATTCTGAGCATGCGCGTGTTTTGAACCAATGCTTTTCTGTACTAGCCATCGATTTGGTCCGGTGGGGCAGCGGTCGATCGGTTTGGTTTTGAAGCATGTTTTAAAATTTTGGACCGAAGGAAAACAGACCGATGGCCTATACACACGGTCGGTTTGGTCCGATGAAACTGAACTTTGGTTCATTCTCATCGGTTTGGTCCGACCGTGTGTACAAGGCCTCAGACGTCAGCATACCAAGACATTTTGGACAATTTCATGCTCCCAACTTTGTGGGAACAGTTTGGGGATGGCCCCTTCCTGTTCCAACATGACTGCCAACCAGTGCACAAAGCAAGGACCATAAAGACACTGATGAGTGAGTTTGGTAATAATAGTGTAACTACTGATTCATGGATTAAACAGAACATTGAAGATTTATATCCGGAGTTTATCTCGGTACTTTGTAAGCAGACAAGATCCTTGGACTGTGGATGTGGATGTCTGAAGGTTCTCATTCATTCAGGTCAATCAATAAATCAAGGTAACTGGACATGCTGGGGCAGATCCACAAAAGGATTACGCCGGCGTATCTATTGATACGCCGGCGTAATTTTAAAATTCCCGCGCCGTATCTTTGTTTTGTATCCACAACACAAGATACGACGGCATCTGGGATCGATCCGACAGGCGTACGTCTTAGTACGCCGTCGGATCTTAGATGCAATTTTTCGGCGGTCTCAAGGTGGCGTTTCCGTTGAATTCCGCGTCAAGTATGCAAATTAGCTATTTACGGCGATCTACGAACGTACGTCCGGCCGGCCGGCGCATTTTTTTGCGTTGTTTGCGTTCGGCTTTTTCCGGCATATAGTTAAAGCTGCTGTTATGAGGCGTACTCAATGTTAAGTATGGCCGTCGTTCCTGCGTAGAATTTTGAAATTTTTACGTCGATTGCGTAAGTCGTTCGCGAATAGGGATTTGCGTGGAATGACATCACCGTCTGAAACATTGGCTTTTTCCAGGTTAATTTCGAGCATGCGCACTGGGATACCCCCACGGACGGCGCATGCGCCGTTAAAAAAAAACGTTGTTTACGTCGGGTCACAACATATTAACATAAAACACGCCCCCATTACATCCATTTGAATTCCGCGCCCTTACGCCGCCAAAGATACACTACGCCGCCATAACTTACGGAGCAAATTCTTTGTGGATTCGAAATAAAAAAAATAAGTTGCAGCGGCGTAGTGTATCTTAGATACACTGCGCCTGGCGGAAGATTACACGCAGGTACGTGGATCTGCCCCGCTGTATTTTAAGACATTTTGCTGGTCAGCCTACAAGCTTTCTCAATTCAGAATGACTTGTATGAAAATTATTTGGGAATAGAAAGTGGATGCGAGAGGTTTATCTGCTTTGTAGTAAATGGATTATGTGCTTAAAATCTTATAAAAAAATAAGTATTTTATTTGAATCTTTTGGTTTTTATTTTTATTTTAAAAGAGTAAAACAAACCAAATTACAATGGGAGTGGGTCTCTTATAAATGTATTCAGAATGTTATAGTTTTTTTTTCCAAGTCAATATTACAAAAATATCAGAAAAAATATATTTTAAAAATATATTTTCTGATAGATATCCTTGGAAAATACATTTTAATTATATATATTTTTTATATGTTGAAATTACTTTTGTATATGTTAAAAAAGTCTCAAGAATATATTTAAAAAATATATTTTCCAATATATGTGTTAGGAAAATACATTTAAATTATATTTTTGGAATGCATTTACAAGTATATTTAAACATATATGTTTAAATGCATTTTTTATATGTTCAAAAATATCTAGAAAATATATTTACAAACATATATTTTCAAATATATGCCTTTGGGAAATATATTTAAATTATATTTTTGGAATGCATTTACAAATGTATGTAAAAATATATGTTGGAATTACTTTTTTATGTGTTAAAAAAAATCTGAGGAATATATTTAAAAAATATATTTTCCAATATATGTGTTTGGAAATACATTTAAATTATATTTTTGGAATGCATTTACAAGTATATTTAAAAAATATATGGTTAAATGTATTTTTTTTAGATTTTCAAAAATATCTGGAAAATGTATTTAAAACAATATATTTTCAAATATATGCCTTTGGAAAATATATTTTAATTTACATTTTTAGAATAGATGTAAAAATATATTAGCGTAGGCCAATATATTGTAAATATATTTAAAATATATAATTTTTTTAAATAAATATATTGGAAATATATTTTTCTTCCGTATGGGATTGTGTGAAGATGTCCTGTGTTTACACTTATGATAATGTGTATTGTATAGCAGCTGAGCGAGGAGACGTGATGTCTACCCTGAAAGGTCATATCTATGAGTCGCCTAGTCTGGGTAAATGATTAGTTAATTAGCTCATGTTAATTTATGTTCTGGTTACCTCCTCTAACTGTATATAAGGTTGTATTTTTGGTTCTATTAAACACTCCGGGGTAGATTCAGAGAGAAGATACGACGGCGTATCTCCAGATACGCCGTCGTATCTCTGAGTCTGGCCGGTCGTATCTATGCGCCTGATTCATAGAATCAGTTACGCATAGATTTCCCTAAGATCTGACCGGCGTAAGTGTTTTACACCGTCGTATCTTAGGCTGCATATTTACGCTGGCCGCTAGGTGGCGCTTCCATAGATTTACGCGAGGAATATGCAAATGAGCTAGATACGCCGATTCAGAAACGTACGTCCGGCCGGCGCATTTTTGTGCGACGTCTACGTTAGGCTTTTTTCGGCGTATAGTTACCCCTGCTATATGAGGCATATCCTATGTTAAGTATGGCCGTCGTTCCCGCATCGAGTTTTGAAAATTTTACGTCGTTTGCGTGAGTCGTTCGCGAATAGGGCTGGACGTAATTTACGTTCACGTCGAAAGCAATGACGATTTGCGGCGGAATTTCGAGCATGCGCACTGGGATTTTTTCACGGACGGCGCATGCGCCGTTCGTAAAAAGCGTCGAATACGCGGGGTCACAGTTAATATACATAAAACACGCCCACATCATCCACATTTGAATTAGGCTGGCTTACGCCGACACACTAAGGGCGCAAGTTGTTTCTGAATACAGAACTTGCGCCCTAAATTACGGCGGCGTAACGTATCTGAGATACGTTACGCCGGGCAGACAGATAGACCATTCTATCTGAATCTAGCCCTCCATGTTTAGCAGATAAACAAGTCTCATCTTGTTGTGTGCTTGAGAGCAAGCTGGAATATCTGATATCTATATCCAGACTGATAAGAAGAGGTATATGACGGAAGCACTCAAGCAGAGTACGGGACATTCCGTTGCATTAAGCAAGGTAAATAAGCACAAGGATAAAGCTGCATCTTTTCTCCACTTCGCTGAGAAAGGATAGCTCTGACGGCAGAGTCTGAAGCATCCACTGCCACGATAAAAAGTAGTTTAGGGTCGGGATGAACCAATACTGGTGCAAAAGTAAAAAAGTGTCTTTAGCTTACTAAAAGCAGTCTGTGCCTCAGGTGACCACACAAAGGGAACCCCTTTCTTTGTCTGATGTGTAATTGGTACTATCACCTTAGAGAAGTTTTTTTATGAATTTTCTGTAGAAGTTGGCAAACCTAACAAATCATTATATTTCCTTAACCACTTGCCGCCCGCCAATGACAAATTGACGTCGGCAAAGTGGTTGTAGAATCCTGACTGGACGTCATATGACGTCCTCAGGATTCTCAGCCGCTGCGCGCCCCCGGGGGCGCGCATCGCGGCGATTGTTGTTGCAGGGTGTCAGTCTGACACCCCGCAACACCGATCTCGGTAAAGAGTCTCTCACGGAGACTCTTTACCACGTGATCAGCCGTGTCCAACCACGGCTGATCACAATGTAAACAGGAAGAGCCGTTGATGGCTCTTCCTCACTCGTGTCTGACAGACGCGAGTAGAGGAGAGCCGATCGGCGGCTCTCCTGACAGGGGGGGTTCGCGCTGATTGTTTATCAGTGCAGCCCCCCCTCGGATCGCCACATGGACCACCAGGGAAGCCCACCAGGGAAGGGCAAAAAATAAAAAAAGTCTTGGGAAAAATAAAAAAAAGTCTTGAAAAAAAAATAAAAAAGTCTGAAAAAAAGCAATACAAAAGATGCCAATCAGTGCCCACAAATGGGCACTGACTGGCAACATGTGTAAATCAGTGCCGCCCCACAGTGTCCATCAGTGCCACACCACAGTGTCCATCAGTGCCATCCCACAGTGTCCATCAGTGCCACCCCACAGTGCCCATCCATGCCCAGTGCCCACCTATCAGTGCCCATCTGTGCCACCCATAATTATCCATCAGTGCCGCCCATGAGTGCCCATCTGTGCCGCCTATGAGTGCTCAGTGCCGCCCATGAGTGCCCATCAGTGCCGCCCATGAGTGCCCATCAGTGCCGCCCATGAGTGCCCATCAGTGCCACCTATGTGTGCCCATCAGTGCCGCCTATGTGTGCCCATCAGTGCCGCATACCAGCGCCGCCAATCAGTGCCACCTCATCTGTGCCCGTCAGTACTACCACATCGATGTCCATCTGTGCCGCCATATCAGTGCCCGTAATTGAAAGAGAAATCTTACTTATTTACAAAAAAATTAACAGAAAAAAATAAAAACGTAATTTTTTTTCCAAATTTCCAGTCTTTTTTTAGTTGTTGCGCAAAAAAAAAATCGCAGAGGTGATCAAATACCACCAAAAGAAAGCTCTATTTGTGGGGAAAAAAGGACACCGATTTTGTTTGGGTACAGTGTAGCACGACTGCGCAATTGCCATTCAAAGTGCGACAGTGCTAAAAGCTGAAAATTGGCTTGGGCAGGAAGGTGCGTAAGTGCCCTGTATGGAAGTGGTTAATGTTTCTAGGGGCTGGCCAATTTACCACTGCTTTGATCTTCTCGGATCCTTGCTCACTCCTTCTGGAGAAATAATATACCACAAGAAAAGGGAATAATGGGAGTAGCGCAGAGGCGTTGCTAGGGGGTGCGGTCCGCACCCGGGTGACACCCACTAGAGGGGTGACACAATCCCGTTTTTTTTTTCATGGCAGGCCGCCCCGGGTGCCACACACTGGGGGGGTGTCAGGCTGGCGCCCCCCCTCCTCCATGACTGAAGCGGAGACAGCGGGAGCGGGCAGCCGCGGGTTTAAGCAGCGCAGACAGTGACAGGCAGCCTCGGCAGGTAAGAACAAATCAGTAGCGGCAGCGGCACACACGTGGAAAACCTGTGGGGGGGTGTTCACCGCGCTCGAGTGACACCCGTCTCTCGTGGCCGCTCTGTCTGATCTGTCTCTGCTGCTGTCTCACGTCACGCAGAAGAGCCGTGTGAAGCCACCGCCGCCTCCCCCTCCTCCGTGTAGACTACACGTCACGTGCCTCCATCATGTCCCACGCTGATCATCTGAGGCGACAGGCGAGTTACATTATGGGTCTGAAGGGGGGGGTCTGTAGTGTATTGTAGGGGAGGTCTGGGTCTGAACTGTGGGGGGGTGTCTGCAATGTAGGGGGGGTCTGAACTGTAGGGGGGGTGTATGCAATGTAGGGGGGTGTCTGAACTGTAGGGGGGTGTCTGCACTGTAGGGGGGACTGACTGCACTGTAGGGCGTGTCTGCACTTTGGGGGGCGGAAAGTTGGGGGTGTCTGCACTGTAGGGGGGATGTCTGTGTAACATACACGCGTCCAGAGCTGTGGGGGTCTGTGTAATGTAAAGGGACCCAGAGGTGCAGGGTGCTGTGTAATGTAAAGGGGCCCAGAGGTGCAGGGTGCTGTGTAATGTAAAGGGGTGCAGGGTGATGTGTAATGAAAAGGGGCGCAGGGTGCTGTGTAATGTAAAGGGGTCCAGAGGTGCAGGGTGCTGTGTAATGTAAAGGGGTTAGAGGTGCTGTGTAATGTAAAGGGGTCTAGAGGTGCAGGGTGCTGAGTAATGTAAAGGGGTCCAGATGTGCAGGGTGCTGTGTAATGTAAAGGGGTCCAGGGTGCTGTGTAATGTAAAGGGGTCCAGAGGTGCAGGGTGCTGTATAATGTAAAGGGGCCCAGAGGTGCAGGGGGCTATGTGATGTAAAGGGGTCCATAGGTGCAGGGTGGTTTGTAATGTAAAGGGGTCCAGAGGTGCAGGGGGCTATGTGATGTAAAGGGGTCCATAGGTGTAGGGTGCTGTGTAATGTAAAGGGGATCAGAGGTGCAGGGTGCTGTGTAATGTAAAGGGGTCCAGAGGTGCGGGGTGCTGTGTAATGTAAAGGGGTCCAGAAGTGCATGGTGCTGTGTAATGTAAAGGGCTGCAGAGGGCTGTGTAGTGTAAAAGGGTCCAGAGGTGCAGGGGGCTATGTGATGTAAAGGGGTCCAGTGGTGCAGGGTGCTGTGTAATGTAAAGAGGTGCAGGGGGCTGTGTAATGTAAAGGGGTCCAGAGGTGCAGGGTGCTGTGTAATGTAAAGAGGTGCAGGGGGTTGTGTAATGTAAAGAGGTGCAGGGGGCTGTGTAATGTAAAGAGGTACAGGGGGCTGTGTAATGTAAAGAGGTGCAGGGGGCTGTGTAATGTAAAAGGGGTCCAGAGGTGCAGGGGGCTGTGTAATGTAAAGGGGTGCAGGGGGCTGTGTAATGTAAAGAGGTGCAGGGTGATGTGTAATGTAAAGGGGTCCAGAGGTGCAGGGGCTGTGTAATATAAAGGGGTCCAGAGGTGCAGGGTGATGTGTAATGTAAAGGGGTCCAGAGGTGCAGGGTGCTGTGTAATGTAAAGGGGTCCAGAGGTGCAGGGGGCTGTGTAATGTAAAGGGGTGCAGGGGGCTGTGTAATGTAAAGGGGTCCAGAGGTGCAGTGTGCTGTGTAATGTAAAGGGGTTAGAGGTGCTGTGTAATGTAAAGGGGTCTAGAGGTGCAGGGTGCTGAGTAATGTAAAGGGGTCCAGATGTGCAGGGTGCTGTGTAATGTAAAGGGGTCCAGGGTGCTGTGTAATGTAAAGGGGTCCAGAGGTGCAGGATGCTGTATAATGTAAAGGGGCCCAGAGGTGCAGGGGGCTATGTGATGTAAAGGGGTCCATAGGTGCAGGGTGGTTTGTAATGTAAAGGGGTCCAGAGGTGCAGGGGGCTATGTGATGTAAAGGGGTCCATAGGTGTAGGGTGCTGTGTAATGTAAAGGGGATCAGAGGTGCAGGGTGCTGTGTAATGTAAAGGGGTCCAGAGGTGCAGGGTGCTGTGTAATGTAAAGGGCTCAAGAAGTGCAGGGTGCTGTGTAATGTAAAGGGGTGCAGAGGGCTGTGTAGTGTAAAAGGGTCAAGAGGTGCAGGGGGCTATGTGATGTAAAGGGGTCCAGTGATGCAGGGTGCTGTGTAATGTAAAGAGGTGCAGGGGGCTGTGTAATGTAAAGGGGTCCAGAGGTGCAGGGTGCTGTGTAATGTAAAGAGGTGCAGGGGGCTGTGTAATGTAAAGAGGTGCAGGGGGCTGTGTAATGTAAAGAGGTACAGGGGGCTGTGTAATGTAAAGAGGTGCAGGGGGCTGTGTAATGTAAAAGGGGCCCAGAGGTGCAGGGGGCTGTGTAATGTAAAGGGGTGCAGGGGGCTGTGTAATGTAAAGAGGTGCAGGGTGATGTGTAATGTAAAGGGGTACAGAGGTGCAGGGCCTGTGTAATATAAAGGGGTCCAGAGGTGCAGGGTGATGTGTAATGTAAAGGGGTCCAGAGGTGCAGGGTGCTGTGTAATGTAAAGGGGCTCTAGAGGTGCAGGGGGCTGTGTAATGTAAAGTGGTGCAGGGGGCTGTGTAATGTAAAGGGGTCCAGAGGTGCAGGGGGCTGTGTAATGTAAAGGGGCCCAGAGGTGCAGGGGGCTGTGTAATGTAAAGGGGTCCAGAGGTGCAGGGGGCTGTGTAATGTAAAGGGGCCCAGAGGTGCAGGGGGCTGTGTAATGTAAAGGGGTGCAGGGTGCTGTGTAATGTAAAGGGGTCCAGAGGTGCAGGGTGCTGTATAATGTAAAGGGGCCCAGAGGTGCAGGGGGCTATGTGATGTAAAGGGGTCCATAGGTGCAGGGTGGTTTGTAATGTAAAGGGGTCCAGAGGTGCAGGGGGCTATGTGATGTAAAGGGGTCCATAGGTGTAGGGTGCTGTGTAATGTAAAGGGGATCAGAGGTGCAGGGTGCTGTGTAATGTAAAGGGGTCCAGAGGTGCAGGGTGCTGTGTAATGTAAAGGGCTCAAGAAGTGCAGGGTGCTGTGTAATGTAAAGGGGTGCAGAGGGCTGTGTAGTGTAAAAGGGTCAAGAGGTGCAGGGGGCTATGTGATGTAAAGGGGTCCAGTGATGCAGGGTGCTGTGTAATGTAAAGAGGTGCAGGGGGCTGTGTAATGTAAAGGGGTCCAGAGGTGCAGGGTGCTGTGTAATGTAAAGAGGTGCAGGGGGCTGTGTAATGTAAAGAGGTGCAGGGGGCTGTGTAATGTAAAGAGGTACAGGGGGCTGTGTAATGTAAAGAGGTGCAGGGGGCTGTGTAATGTAAAAGGGGTCCAGAGGTGCAGGGGGCTGTGTAATGTAAAGGGGTGCAGGGGGCTGTGTAATGTAAAGAGGTGCAGGGTGATGTGTAATGTAAAGGGGTCCAGAGGTGCAGGGCCTGTGTAATATAAAGGGGTCCAGAGGTGCAGGGTGATGTGTAATGTAAAGGGGTCCAGAGGTGCAGGGTGCTGTGTAATGTAAAGGGGCTCTAGAGGTGCAGGGGGCTGTGTAATGTAAAGTGGTGCAGGGGGCTGTGTAATGTAAAGGGGTCCAGAGGTGCAGGGGGCTGTGTAATGTAAAGGGGCCCAGAGGTGCAGGGGGCTGTGTAATGTAAAGGGGTGCAGGGGGCTGTGTAATGTAAAGGGGTCCAGAGGTGCAGGGGGCTGTGTAATGTAAAGGGGCCCAGAGGTGCAGGGGGCTGTGTAATGTAAAGGGGTCCAGAGGTGCAGGGGGCTGTGTAATGTAAAGGGGCCCAGAGGTGCAGGGGGCTGTGTAATGTAAAGGGGTGCAGGGGGCTGTGTAATGTAAAGGGGTCCAGAGGTGCAGGGGGCTGTGTAATGTAAAGGGGTCCAGAGGTGCAGGGGGCTGTGTAATGTAAAGGGGTGCAGGGGGCTGTGTAATGTAAAGAGGTGCAGGGTGATGTGTAATGTAAAGGGGTCCAGAGGTGCAGGGCCTGTGTAATATAAAGGGGTCCAGAGGTGCAGGGTGATGTGTAATGTAAAGGGGTCCAGAGGTGCAGGGTGCTGTGTAATGTAAAGGGGCTCTAGAGGTGCAGGGGGCTGTGTAATGTAAAGTGGTGCAGGGGGCTGTGTAATGTAAAGGGGTCCAGAGGTGCAGGGGGCTGTGTAATGTAAAGGGGCCCAGAGGTGCAGGGGGCTGTGTAATGTAAAGGGGTGCAGGGGGCTGTGTAATGTAAAGGGGTCCAGAGGTGCAGGGGGCTGTGTAATGTAAAGGGGCCCAGAGGTGCAGGGGGCTGTGTAATGTAAAGGGGTCCAGAGGTGCAGGGGGCTGTGTAATGTAAAGGGGCCCAGAGGTGCAGGGGGCTGTGTAATGTAAAGGGGTGCAGGGGGCTGTGTAATGTAAAGGGGTCCAGAGGTGCAGGGGGCTGTGTAATGTAAAGGGGCCCAGAGGTGCAGGGGGCTGTGTAATGTAAAGGGGTGCAGGGGGCTGTGTAATGTAAAGGGGTCCAGAGGTGCAGGGGGCTGTGTAATGTAAAGGGGCCCAGAGGTGCAGGGGGCTGTGTAATGTAAAGGGGTGCAGGGGGCTGTGTAATGTAAAGGGGTCCAGAGGTGCAGGGGGCTGTGTAATGTAAAGGGGCCCAGAGGTGCAGGGGGCTGTGTAATGTAAAGGGGTCCAGAGGTGCAGGGGGCTGTGTAATGTAAAGGGGTGCAGGGGGCTGTGTAATGTAAAGGGGTCCAGAGGTGCAGGGGGCTGTGTAATGTAAAGGGGCCCAGAGGTGCAGGGGGCTGTGTAATGTAAAGGGGTGCAGGGGGCTGTGTAATGTAAAGGGGTCCAGAGGTGCAGGGGGCTGTGTAATGTAAAGGGGCCCAGAGGTGCAGGGGGCTGTGTAATGTAAAGAGGTCCAGAGATGCAGGGGGCTGTGTAATGTAAAGAGGTGCAGGGGGCTGTTTAATGTAAAAGGATGCAGTTGTGGAGAGTGGGGTACACAGTAGTAACAAAGAGATATTGAAGGATACAGGGGGTGTTTTTACATTTTAACGTAGGTACGCCCCTGACTGTATTGATTGGAGGGGCGCGAGCAGGGCATCTAGTGCGGGGAGGCTGCCTCTAACATTCCTCAGTCAGGCTATCCCCATGTGAGCCGGAGTTGGTGGGCGGAGCTGTGGGTGTGGCTGCCTCCTCTTATCCTCCCACAGACTCCTTCACCATCGATGATGCTGCAGCTCAAGCAGCTAGAGGTGAGGACACAACAGCCCCGCCCACAAGCCCAGGTCTTCATCTGCATTCATGCTATGTAAGTAAGTTACTCTGCAGTGTCACTACATAGAGTTCCAAGATGCACTGTGCCACCACAGCCTACCTTGTACCATCCAGCCTGCCCTGTACCACCCAGCCTGCCCTGTGCAATGCCAGCCTACCCTGTACCACCCAGCCTGCCCTGTGCAATGCCAGCCTACCCTGTACCACCCAGCCTGCCCTATGCAATCCCAGCCTGCCCTGTACCACCCCAGCCTGCCCTGTGCCACCCAGCCTGCCCTGTACCACCCCAGCCTACCCTGTACCACCCAGCCTGCCTTGTTCAATGCCAGCCTACTCTGTACCACCCAGCCTGCCTTGTGCAATGCCAGCCTACCCTGTACCACCCAGCCTGCCTTGTGCAATGCCAGCCTGCTCTGTACCACTCCAGCCTACCCTGTACCACCCCAGCCTGTCCTGTGCAATCCCAGCCTGCCCTGTACCACCCCAGCCTGCTCTGTATCACCCAGCCTGCCCTGTACCACCCCAGCCTTCCCTGTACCCCCCCAAACAGCCCTGTACCACCCCAGCCTGCCCTGTACCACCCAGCCTGCCCTGTGCCACCACAGCCTGCCCTGTACCACCCCAGCCTGCTCTGTATCACCCAGCCTGCCCTGTACCACTCCAGCCTTCCCTGTACCCCCCCAAACAGCCCTGTACCACCCCAGCCTGCCCTGTACCACCCAGCCTGCCCTGTGCCACCACAGCCTGCCCTGTACCACCCAGCCTGCCCTGTACCACCCCAAACTTTCCCATGCCACCCCAACTTGCCCTGTGCCACCCTAACTTGCCCTGTACCACCCCAATCTGTCCTATGCCACCATAACTTGCCCTATACGACCCCTACCTGCCCAATGCCACCCTAACTTGCCCTGTACCACCTCAACCTTTCCCATGCCATCCCAACTTGCTCTATGCCACCCCAACCTGCCCTGTGCCACCCTAACTTGCCCTATACCACCCCAACCTGCCCTGTGCCACCCTAACTTGCCCTATACCACCCCAACCTGCCCCATGTAACCCTAACTTGCCCTATACCACCCCAAACTCCCCTTTATCACCCCAACATGCCCTATACCACCTTAACCTGTCCTATACCACCCCACTACACCAACCTGCCACTATACCACTCTATACTACCCTAACCTGCCACTATACTGCCCTATACTATCATTTACAGGGGCTGGTTTGGGGTGGGCCCCGTGACCGTGCGCTGCCTGCTTGGTGCTGGGCAGCCTAGACAGAGGGGGGGTGACACCATGTTTTACCACACCGGGTGACACCAACCCTAGTGACGCCACTGGAGGAGCGACTCATACGAAAACCGCAGCTAAACCTCACTGCAGAGCGTTCCTGTTGTTCTCTTCCTAATATACTACAGGCAGGCAGTTAATTCAGGTAGCTGCAGTATATTCAGTCAGTAAACTGTATCCTGGGCACAGTGTGCAGCTAAACCTCACTGCAGAGCATTCCTATTCTCTTCCTAATATACTACAGGCAGGGAGTTGATTCAGGTAGCTGCAGTATATTCAGTTAGTATACTGTATCCTGTGCACAGTGTGCAGCTAAATCTCACTGCAGAGCATTCCTGTTCTCTTCCTAATATACTACAGGCAAGCAGTTGATTCAGGTAGCTGCAGTATATTCAGTCAGTATACTGTATCCAGTGCACAGTGTGCAGCTAAACCTCACTACAGAGCATTCCTATTCTCTTCCTAATATACTACAGGCAGGGAGTTGATTCAGGTAGCTGCAGTATATTCAGTTAGTATGCTGTATCCTGTGCACAGTGTGCAGCTAAATCTCACTGCAGAGCGTTCCTGTTGCTCTCTTCCTAATATACTACAGGCAGGCAGTTGATTCAGTTGGCTGCAGTATATTCAGTATATATATACATCCCAGCTTTGTGTACCTACATCTCACTGCAGGCCATTCTTGGTGTACCTATTCAAATACATCAAATACAGTATGTCTGGAAGGCCAACAAGGACAAGCAGACACTCACATGCCACTAAAAGAGGGCAAGCAGGCTCTGTGTCTAGAGCCAACAGTGCTGGTAGTGGACACTGTGCATCCTCAGCACGTGGCCGTGGGGCACGCTTGTCCTTTTTTCCGGCAGCTGGCCGTGTTGAGCCACAACATGCAGAAGAGTTGGTAGAGTGGATGACCAAGCCGTCCTCATCCTCTGTCACCCAGGCTCAGAGTTCCTTGGCTGCCAATGAAGGTGCCAAAGCGGCCTATTCCATTGGCTCAAGGTGTGGTGGAAATTTGAAGATGTATTTAATATGTATTGTCATAATGGCACCCAGTCTTAGTACTGTCACAACCCGCTCTAAATAGAACTGACTGGGGCAGTCTGAGGCTGGTTGAATCTCGTCTGGTAGTAGAAAATGTCTTGAGGTTGGAGTGTGATGTTTGCGGCGTGGGCATATGTCCGCTAACGAGGGGCCCTCTGTGCATTTAGCACCGACGATCGTTGAGGAGGGGATGCGCTCACTCCGCGAGCACACTAGTGGTTATGGACAGACGTGCGCTCTTATCTGGGTCTTGTCTGATCAGCAGGGCTTGCGATTTGTGGCGTACGCCTGTAGATAGCTTCCTTTCCACCTTAATAAGGGTATAATCTGGATATGCATTATTCTATGGAATGGCGCAGATTAGGATTCTATCAGGCGATTAATATGAGAGCTTATGATCGGTTAGAGGCAGGGGGGGGGCACTCCCTGCCACGCCCATAAGCCTTTAGCAGCATTGTATGTACTTCTATGCATTGTATTGTATCCATTGTATTATATTCTATTCATGTATTCTATGGGACTTCCTGTTAGAAGGAATGTCCTTATATGGTGTTAGCTGTGTCAGTGGAACATCATGTGTTAACCACTCCCATGAGGGAGGTGTTTAATGGGTGCAGTGAGCACTTCCTGTTTTGGGTAAATAAAGGGGGCTTGGCTGAGCCTTTGGGCAATCATGCTGGCAGAATGATATGAGAACAGGCTGGTGGTGGTGTCTCTTTGTATGAATGGCAGAGAATGATGGTGAGTGAATCTATTTAGTTTAATTATGGATTATTTCATTAAGATGGATTCTGTGCTTAATAGCACAGGGCAAAATGGCGGTATGCTCTGCGTACAGCCCAGCTTTTTGCCACGACAAAGGTCATCTGTTACTTCTTCCCTAGCCCCACCATCATGCCCTGAGGAGTCCCCCGAACTGTTCGACCACAGTGTGGGGTACATGCTGCAGGAGGATGGGTAACGTTTTGAAGGCTCTGATGATGGTACCCAGGTTGAGGATGAAGGCAGTAATGTGAGCCCAGGGAGAGGGGGTGCCCAAGAAGGACAACAAACTGTCAGTCATGTTCCCCCAGCTGCAGCATACTGCCAGTTTTGCACCAGTGACGAGGAGGAAGGGGATGATGAGGTCACTGACTCTACGTGGGTGTCTGAGAGGAGGAGGAGGAGAAGGCAAATCTCCAACGAGGCAGGATGCCCTCCAGGGGCCAGCTTAAGGGCAGCCAACCGACTGCATCACACCGCAGAGCTGCGCATTTGCAGGGCGCTGCTGACTCTGCACATTTTTCAAAAAGTTCTTTGGTGTGGGACTTTTTTGAGATGTGTGCAGCAGATCGCACCGTTGCTATTTGCAACATATGTCTGAAGCGTATCAAGTGTGGCCAAAACACCAGCCGCTTGGGCCCCACATGCTTGACCAGACATATGTCGAACCCCAATGCAGTCTATTGGCAAGCGTATTTAAAAGACCTACACCAAAGAAAAAGTGGGCCTCTCCTTGCTCCTCATCAGCTGGGATCTCCAATCCCAATGCCTTAATCTCCCTCAGAAACCTGCACTGAGAGGAATGAAGGTGTAGAATTAGGTGTGGCAAGTACTTGCGGGCAATCTGCTATCGCTACACCAACGTCCGATTGTAGCAGGCAAATTATCCTACCTCAGTTGCTAAACGGGCGAAATAAACTGCTGCCTTTTCAGCTGGTAGACTCTGCCCCCTTTCGTGAGTTTGTGGAATGTGTGGTACCTCAGTGGCAGGTTCCCAAATACCACTTTTTTACGGAAGGCAAATCCGGCTCTCTAACGGCATGTGAAAGGCAATGTCTTGGCCATTATGGACAGGGCGGTCAGCGGTAAGATGCATATTACCGCTAACTCATGGTCCAGCAGACATGGACAGGGCCGTTACCTATCTTTCATGGCGCACTGGGTGACTCTGCTGGTAGATGGGAAGGATGCAGGACGGGGTGCAGTAGTGTTAGTGTTGCTACTACTGGTGATTCTGCCACACCTCTCTCCTCCACCCCCTTATCTTCTTCCTCATGGCCTCTTCCTCTGCTGATTCGTCTTCGGAACCAGTGGTGCTCTGTAACCGTTCAAGGGGCTACGCAAGCACTCAGGCAAAAAGATGCCATGCGGTGCTTGAGCTGGTGTGCTTAGAGGACAGGAGCCACACTGGAGCAGAGATATTGTCAGCTCTGCAGGGGCAGGCTCAGGGGTGGTTGACGCCACGCCAACTTCAGCCAGGAATGGTGGTTTGCGGCAATGGCACCAACCTCCTCTCTGCCCTACGACAGGGACACCTGACCCATGTGCCCTGTTTGGCTCATGTCCTTAACTTGGTTGTGTAACAGTTCTGGTGCAGATACCCGGGCTTACAGGATCTCCTGAGGTAGGCCAGGAAAGTCTGTGTGGCATTTCTGCCGGTCATATAATGCCAGTGCTCGTCTGGCTGACCTCCAAAAAGGAATACAACCTGCCCAAGAACCGCCTAATCTGTGACATGCCCATCAGATGGAACTCAGCGGTGGCCATGCTGCAGCGGCTGCACATGCAGCAGAGGGCCATCAATGAGTACCTGTGCAACTATGGCACTAGGACAGGGTCAGAGGAGCTTGGCTTTTTTTCGCCACGCCATGGCTTATGATCAAGGATGCATGCACGATCATGTCACCATTTGAGGCCACGAGGATGCTGAGCAGTGACAATGCATGCATCAGTGATACTGTCCCTCTTGTGTACCTGTTGGAGCACACACTGTGTGAAATAATGGACAGGGCTCCTGAGGCAGAACAGAGGGAGGAGGAATTCCTTACCTCTCAAGGCCCCCTTTATCCAGACAGGAAGAGGACGAGGATTGTGTCAGCATGGTGCTGGAGCCTAGCACTTAGCATCAGCAGCAGTCTTCAAAGGATCGTTTACAGTCCCCAGAAACCCATGGACTTGTACGTGGCTGGGAGGAGGTGGCTGTGAATCATGTCGTCCTTAGTGACATAGAGGACTCCAGAACGAATGCCTCAGCAAACCTATGCTGCTTGGCCTCCCTGATCCTCAAGTCTGTGAAAGGATGCTCGTATTCGTGGTATCAAGGAGAGGGATCATTACTGGCTGGCAACCTTCCTTGATCCACGTTACAAGGGAAAGGTTGTGGACCTTATGCAGCCGTTGCAGAGGATGAAACCTCTTCGGGAGGCCTTACAAAAAGGTTTGTGCAATGTGTTTCCAGAGCCTGGGAGGTTACAAATTCCTGGTCCTGGACAACGTGTTGCTGAGACTTCGGTCCGTCACAGAAGGAGCGGTGGAGAAGGTGGCCGTCTGATCGATGCGTCCAGACAATTTTTTAGTCCGCAGCCCTAAGGTCTGACCGGTTCCTGCAACCATCGCCAGCATCTGATTTACATGGTGCAGGAATACCTAGGGGCAAGATCAGACTTGGAGACCTTTCCAACCGACAATCCTCTGGGTTTGTCAGAGAAGCTAGTAGACCAGACTATGTGACTGCATAGAGGAGACCCAAAACTATAGGTGAAAATATAATAATTTATTAAGAAACGTGAACAACACACAACCACCTCCAACAGAACACAGTGCAATAAATAAACCAATAAACAGTGACCCAAAGATAACTATAGACAATATGTACAATGATGGGAGATACCGTAATCGTGAACAGGCCGAGGTCATACACAAGGAGATCAGAAGATAGGTAAGGACGGGAGATAAACGGGAACAGGGAGATGACAGATGGATGTGCTGCAGAGCAGGGATCCAGGTAACAAGGGGACAGGGATCCAAGGCAATGGGGAAGCAGGAAGGGCAAGTTCAGGATGGGTTCGGGATAGGGATCAGGTCGAATCGGGTCAGGAAGATGCAGGCTCAACGTCAGGATCGCAGGCTCAAGGTCAGATAGAGAGATACCAAGGCGAGGTGTGCTTGCACTCACCGGGTATAAATAGGGATGTCAGTAATTGGCTTCAAGTCGCACCTGAGCGCAGAAGAGCCGTACGCTCCACACTGGCTGGATCCATCTGCTGGTGGAGACCAGAACTGTGTCCCAAAGATGATATAACACCAGCAGGGAGAAGTTCTCCTGACAGTTCCAAACTGCCAGGAGACACCTGCTGGTGGACCACAGTACTGCAAGCAAAATAATAATAAATATTACCAGCAGATGGAACCTTTCCTCACAGGGTTACTGGGTCTTGAGGATGGATCACTGGTCAGAGCTTGCACAGTATGCAATTGATCTACTGGCCTGTTCTGCATCCTGCGTTCTTTCGGAATGCACATTCAGTTCTGCTGGAGGCTTTGTAACCGATCACAGGGTGCGCCTGTCCACCTACTCGGTTGATCGGCTCACCTTCATAAAAATGAATCAGTCTTGGATCACCAGGCAGCTACCAAGCACCCGATGCTGATGTAACCCAATAATTTTATGTAAGATCCCTTCAAGACTGCCTATGCTGATGCCTCTTCCTCCTCAATGTTCATGTAGATAGCTTGTAAGAACGTTTTTGGTTCTGGGCACCATCACCAGTGGCTAAGGCCCACAAATAGAGCTTTCTTTTGGTGGTATTTGATTACCTTTGCGGTTGTTAGTTTTTGCGATATAAACAAAAATAGAGCAACAATTTTGAAAAAAAAAAATATTTTTTACTTTTTGCTATAATAAATATAATAATAATATATAAAAAAACGATTTTTTCCTCAGTTTAGGCCGATACGTATTCTTTTACATATTTTTCGTAAAAAAATCGCAATAAGCGTTTATTGATTGGTTTGCACAAAAGTTATAGTGTTTACAAAATAGGGGATAGTTTTATGGCATTTTTTTTTTTTTTTTTTTTTACTAGTAATGGCGGCGATCAGCGATTTTTATCGATACTGCGACATTATGGCGGACACTTTTTACACATTTTTGGGACCATTGGCATTTTTATAGCGATCAGTGCTATAAAAATGCATTGATTACTATAAAAATGACCCTGTCTCTTTTTTGGAAAATTGTTGAATAAATTGGAAAAATTCAGAGAGGGGGGTGTGATTATGGCGGGCGATCTTAATTTTGTGTTTGATCCAGCCCTGGATACTCAACCCCTCTCTTTAAGATCAGGAGGAAAGGAGACTTAAGACCATTAAAAGAAAATTACACCAAAAACAATTAATTGAAGTTTGGAGGATTTTTCACCCTAAAGGAAGAGACTTTACATACTATTCTCAAGCACACTCCACTTACTCGAGAATTGACTATATTTTTTTAGATCACCAGCTCATGGAAGGGATAACGAAAATTGAGGTGAAATCGGTAACCCTATCGGATCATGCCCCAGTAATGGCCCTATTGGATCTAGAAGACATACCGGTTAGGCAGAGATCTTGGAGATTAGATGAATCCCTCCTATATGATCATAATGTTAGTGACGCCTTAGAGAGGGATTTAAATCTATTCTTTAAAGAAAATAATATAGAAAATATTGTGCCATCTACATTGTGGGAAACCCAGAAAGTATTTATGAGAGGGAGATTAATGGCAGAAGGGGCAAAAAGAAGGAAAATCTGGGCAGCGGAAAAGAAATTGATCATACAGGAAATTCAGAAGTTAGAGCAGATACACAAAAAATCAATTGACAGTAAAATAATGGAGGAGCTAACAAGAAAACGAGAATCATTGAAGAATCTGATGCAACAGGAGACAAAGAGAGTATTCTTAAAGACGGCTAAAAAACAATACGAATGTGGTAATAAGCCTGGGAGATTATTGGCGGAGGCAATTAAACCTAGACGGAATAGGAACTACATTGAAAAAATAAAAGATAAAAAGGGGATTTTGAAGCATACAACTAGAGATATCAGTAAAAACTTCCTTAAGTACTATCAATCACTATATAAAGTAAGCGACAAACAGGATAATGAAGAAATACAGAATAGGAAAGAGAAAGTTGAACAATATCTCAGGAAGATAAAATTAACAGCCATATCAGAAGAAGACTCAAACAAACTAGAAAGTGAGATATCTGAGGAAGAGATCCAGCAGGCAATTAAAAATAGTAAAAATGGGAAAAGCCCAGGACCAGACGGGTATACATCTCTGTATTATAAAACATTTCTGGGGATATTAACACCCCACTTTTATTGTTATATGAACTCCATTGGAGAGGGAATGAAGATACGTAAAGAAGCATTGGGAGTAGGGTTGAGCGAACCTGAACTGTAAAGTTCGGGTTCGGTACGGACTTTGTTTTTTTTTTTGCTCCCGAACCCGAACAATTGGAAAAAGTTTGGGTTCGGAGTTTGGCTATTTTATGGCGCGCTGCACGGCAGCCAATCGCCATTTGTTATACTAGAGTTACTAGGAAGCCATCACAGCCATGCCTACTAATGGCATGGCTGTGATTGGCCAGTGCAGCATGTGACCAGCCTCTATATTAGATAGAGGCACACAGCACAGGTCGTCACTCTGCATTAGCTAGTGTAGGGAGAGGCTGCTGCTGGTTGAGGGACAGTGTCAGAGAGGTGTATCCTGCTTCAGAAATCTACAAAAGCACTCTTTATTTCTGTGAGATCTGCATCATCTTATGGTTTATGGCTCGTCACTCTTCTGTAGCTATGGTAGGGACAGGCTCCTGTTTATTGAGGGACAGTGTCAGAGAGGTGTATCCTGCTTCAGAAATCTAAACAAGCACTCTTTATTTCTGTGACAACTGCTTCATATAGTTTAGGAATTTTGTTCAGCTATTTGATATAGGGACAGGTTGCTGTTTATTGAGGGACAGTGTCAGAGAGGTGTATCCTGCTTCAGAAATCTAAACAAGCACTCTTTATTTCTGTGACATCTGCTTCATATAGTTTAGGAATTTTGTTCAGCTATAGGGACAGCAATCTATAGGTGCCTCTGTATATTTCAACAGCACTGCACCTGCCACCACCTCTACACCTGTGATATACTGTGTGTGTCCAGTACATAGTTGAGGGAGAGGTTCCAGATATTTCCTATAGGGACAGCAATCTATAGGTGACTGTATATTTCAACAGCACTGCACCTGCCACCACCTCTGCACCTGTGATATACTGTGTGTGTCCAGTACATAGTTGAGGGAGAGGTTCCAGATATTTCCTATAGGGACAGCAATCTATAGGTGACTCTGTATATTTCAACAGCACTGCACCTGTCACCACCTGTGCACCTGTGATATACTGTGTGTGCCCAGTACATAGTTGAGGGAGAGGTTCCAGATACTTTCTATAGGGACAGCAATCTATAGGTGACTGTATATTTCAACAGCACTGCACCTGTCACCACCTGTGCACCTGTGATATACTGTGTGTGTCCAGCACATAGTTGAGGGAGAGGTTCCAGATATTTTCTATAGGGACAGCAATCTATAGGTGACTCTGTATATTTTAACAGCACTGCACCTGCCACCACCTGTGCACCTGTGATATACTGTGTGTGTCCAGTACATAGTTGAGGGAGAGGTTCCAGATATTTCCTATAGGGACAGCAGTCTATAGGTGACTCTGTATATTTCAACAGCACTGCACCTGTCACCACCTGTGCACCTGTGATATACTGTGTGTGTCCAGTACATAGTTGAGGGAGAGGTTCCAGATACTTTCTATAGGGACAGCAATCTATAGGTGACTCTGTATATTTCAACAGCACTGCACCTGTCACCACCTGTGATATACTGTGTGTGTCCAGTACATAGTTGAGGGAGAGGTTCCAGATATTTTCTATAGGGACAGCAATCTATAGGTGACTCTGTAAATTTCAACAGCACTGCACCTGCCACCACCTGTGATATACTGTGTGTGTCCAGTACATAGTTGAGGGAGAGGTTCCAGCTATTTGCTATAGGGACAGCAATCTATAGGTGACTCTCTGCCTATTTCACCAGCACTCTACCTGTCCCCTGTGATATACTGTCTGTGCAGTACATTGTTTAGGGCTAGGTTCCTGCTTCTTGCTATAGGTAGAGAAATATATAGGTGAATCTCTGCCTATTTCACCAGCACTCTACCTGTCCCCTACGATATACTGTCTGTGCAGTACATTGTTTAGGGCTAGGTTCCTGCTTCTTGCTATAGGTAGAGAAATATATAGGTGAATCTCTGCCTATTTCACCAGCACTCTACCTGTCCCCTGTGATATACTGTCTGTGCAGTACATTGTTTAGGGCTAGGTTCCTGCTTCTTGCTATAGGTAGAGAAATATATAGGTGAATCTCTGCCTATTTCACCATATTATACTATTGTTGTATTTAAATCCATATTTTGGGAAATATGAGGAAAACGTCAAATAAGGGACGTGGCCGCGGTCGTGGTGCTGCTGGTGGAGCTCCTGTTACAGGGAGAGGACGTGGTCGATCTGTGCCAGCTACACGTACAAGTGAAACACCTTTCTCAGGTGCGAGTAGCCGACAGAGCCTGCAGCGGTATTTGGTCGGGCCTCCAGCTCTACGAATGTTGAGGCCAGGAGCAGAACAGGCGGTAGTAGATTGGGTTGCTGACAGTGGCCCAGATTCAGGTAGAATCGCGCAATATTTGCATGGGCAAAGAGAAAAAAATTTTCTCTGCGCCCACGCAAATATTGCGCTTTGCCCGCGATTCACTGAGCAGTTGCTCCGTAAATTGCGCGGGCGATATGCTAAATAGCCCTGCGTAAGGGCGCCTAATGTAAATGATCCCGCCGGGGGCGGGAATCATTTAAATTAGGCGCGCTCCCGCGCCGAGCGAACAGCGCATGCTCCGTCGGGAAACTTTCCCGACGTGCATTGCGGCAAATGACGTCGCAAGGACGTCATTTGCTTCTAAGTGAACGTGAATGGCGTCCAGCGCCATTCACGGTTCACTTACGTAAACGACGTAAAATTTGAACGTCGCGAGCGGGAAGCGCAGCTATACTTTAGCATTGGTTGCGCCTGCTATTAGCAGGAGCAGCCTTATGCTAAAGTGGCCGTACGGAAACTTCGTACCTTGCGTGCGCAGGGCCCGCGCAACTTTTGTGAATCGGTGGTAGTATGCAATTTGCATACTATACGCCGATCACAATGGCCGCGCCCCCTAGCGGCCAACGCAAGAATGCAGCCTGGGATGTGAAGGCATAAGGAGGCTTATGTCTGTCACATCCTAGGCTGCAGTCGGTGTAACAAGGTTCCTGAATCAGGAGCACTCGTTACACCGGAGCAAGTAAGCCCTTGCGCCGCGCAACCTATGGTTGCGCGGGCGCAAGTGCTTCTTGAATCTGGCCCATTGCCTCCAGTTCCTTCACATTGTTTTCCAACCAGTCTTGTGCTGAAAGTTCAGAATTGGCGCCTGCAGCCGATGTCCACCATCAGTCTTTCACCTCACCCCCTTGCAAATCAGCCAAGCAGTCTGAGCCCCAAAGCATGCAGCAGTCTCTTCTTCTTTTTGATGAGTCTGTTAGCATGTGTTCCCAGGGCCATCCACCTAGCCCAGCCCCAGAAGGGGAAGAGATTGAGTGCACCGATGCCCAACCACTTATATTTCAAGATGAGTACATGGGGGGACCATCACAGCACGTCTTGGATGATGATGAAACACAGTTGCCAACTGCTGGTGCTTTTGCAATTGTGCAGACCGACAAGGAGGGCAGTGGTGAAGACTGGGTGGAAGATGATGTGGAGGACGATGAGGTCCTCGACCCGACATGGAATCAACCTCATGCAGATGACCCATGTAGTTCGGAGGAAGAGGCGGTGGTCGCACAGAGCCACCAGCACAGCAGAAGAGGGAGCAGGGTGCCAAAGCAGAGCGTCCGTCCCCTAGACAGTACGCCTGCTACTGCCCAACGCAGCAAGGGACAGAGCACACCAAAGCCAGGTCCAAGGAGTTCCCTAGCGTGGCAGTTCTTCACACAATGTGCTGATGACAAGACACACGTGGTTTGCACGTTGTGCAATCAGAGCCTGAAGCGAGGCATAAACGTTCTCAACCTGAGCACAACCTGCATGACCAGGCATCTAAGTGCAAAGCACGAGCTGCAGTGGAGTAGACACCTCAAAAACCAAGAAAGGTCTCTGGCTCCTCCTGCTTCCTCTTCTGCATCAGTCTCGGGCCTCTCTGCCTCTTCATCCACCTATGTTAGTGACAGTGCCACCTGCCACCCCTCAATTAGAGGACCGGCAAGTAGGGATGAGCCGAACATACCCACGTTCGGTTCGCACCAGAACGTTCGAACAGACCGCGGGTTCGCGCAAACATTTAGATCCCCATTGAAGTCTATGGGACTCGAACGTTCGAATTCAAAAACGCTTATTTTAAAGACCAATATTCAATTTAATGTTGGAAAACGTCTTTCAGAACCCGGGTCTTGCCCCAGGGAACATGTATCAATGGAAAAAAAAGTTTTAAAAACGGACGTTTTTCCGAAGCAGCGATTTTAATGATGCTTAAAGTGAAAAAAAAAATTAAAAATTCCTTTAGATATCACACCTGCTGTGTGTCTATAGTAGTGGCACATGTTCAGAAATGTCCCTGCACAACATGAAATTATTATAAGAAAAAAGTAATTTAATACTGCTTGCGCACGTGCTGTGTGGCAACAGTATCTCGATTATTTTAGGGGTGGTGGGGTGCCATTATTTTTTTGTGAAAGCAAAATTGTAGAAAAAAGGGCACCCCTCAAACATACTGTAATTGGAGCGCAACAAGGAGCCACGTGCAAAGTATTGCATCAAAAATTTATATTAGGCGCCCCTTTTAAACAGGGGCAGAAAAATTAGACCTTAGGCACAACACAACACTGCAACCCCTCCCAATAACTGTAATTGGAGCGCAACAAGGAGCCACGTGCAAAGTATTGCATCAAAAATTGTTATTAGGCGCCCCTGTTAAACAGGGGCAGAAAAATTAGGCCTTAGGCACTGGTGGCGGAGCCCAGAAACACAAAATTTCTTACTAGCTATCGGCAAAAAAAGTGAGGAGGAGAAGGATATTCCATCAGCAGCATAACAGGACGGTCACTCAGCATCAGCATACGCAGTCTCAAAGGGATCTGACATTTCAACAAAAAATTATTATTCAGTAACATCAGCATCAGGTGCTTGGTAGCTGGTCTTGATCCAAGCCTGATTAATTTTGATGAAGGTCAGTCGATCAACAGAGTCGGTGGAGAGGCGCACCCTGTGATCGGTCACAAAGCCTCCAGCAGCACTGAATGTGCGTTCTGAAAGAACACAGGATGCAGGGCAAGCCAGTAGCTCAATTGCGTACTGTGCAAGCTCTGGCCAGTGATCCATCCTCAAGACCCTGTAAGCCAGAGGATTTTCGGTGGGGAAGGTGTCCAAGTCGGATCTTGCCCCTAGGTATTCCCGGACCATGTAAACCAGATGCTGGCGATGGTTGCTGGAACCGGTCAGACCTTGGGGCTGCGGACTAAAAAATTGTCTGAATGCATCGGTCATACGGCCACCTTCTCCACCGCTCCTTCTCTGACTCACCGAAGCCTCAGCAAGACGTTGTCCAGGGCCAGGTTTTGGTAATCCCCCCGGTTCTGGGAACGCATTGCACAGACCCTTCTGCAAGGCCTCCCGCAGAAGTTTCATCTTCTGCTCCCCCTGCAATGGCAACATAAGGTCCGCTACCTTACTCTTGTAACGTGGATCAAGGAGAGTTGCCAGCCAGTAATGATCCCTCTCCTTGATAGCACGTACACGAGGATCCTTACGCAGGCTTTGCAGGATCAGGGAGGCCATGCAGCGTAGGTTTGCAGAGGCATTCGGGGCACAGTCCTCTGGGTCACTGAGGACGACAGGATCCGCAGCCACCTCATCCCAGCCACGTAAAAGTCCACGTGTTCCTTGGGACTGTAAATGATCCCTTGAAGACTGCTGCTGTTGATGCTGAGTGCTGTGTAATGTAAAGAGGTGCAGGGGGCTGTGTAATGTAAAGAGGTACAGGGGGCTGTGTAATGTAAAGAGGTGCAGGGGGCTGTGTAATGTAAAAGGGGTCCAGAGGTGCAGGGGGCTGTGTAATGTAAAGGGGTGCAGGGGGCTGTGTAATGTAAAGAGGTGCAGGGTGATGTGTAATGTAAAGGGGTCCAGAGGTGCAGGGCCTGTGTAATATAAAGGGGTCCAGAGGTGCAGGGTGATGTGTAATGTAAAGGGGTCCAGAGGTGCAGGGTGCTGTGTAATGTAAAGGGGCTCTAGAGGTGCAGGGGGCTGTGTAATGTAAAGTGGTGCAGGGGGCTGTGTAATGTAAAGGGGTCCAGAGGTGCAGGGGGCTGTGTAATGTAAAGGGGCCCAGAGGTGCAGGGGGCTGTGTAATGTAAAGGGGTGCAGGGGGCTGTGTAATGTAAAGGGGTCCAGAGGTGCAGGGGGCTGTGTAATGTAAAGGGGCCCAGAGGTGCAGGGGGCTGTGTAATGTAAAGGGGTCCAGAGGTGCAGGGGGCTGTGTAATGTAAAGGGGCCCAGAGGTGCAGGGGGCTGTGTAATGTAAAGGGGTGCAGGGGGCTGTGTAATGTAAAGGGGTCCAGAGGTGCAGGGGGCTGTGTAATGTAAAGGGGTCCAGAGGTGCAGGGGGCTGTGTAATGTAAAGGGGTGCAGGGGGCTGTGTAATGTAAAGAGGTGCAGGGTGATGTGTAATGTAAAGGGGTCCAGAGGTGCAGGGCCTGTGTAATATAAAGGGGTCCAGAGGTGCAGGGTGATGTGTAATGTAAAGGGGTCCAGAGGTGCAGGGTGCTGTGTAATGTAAAGGGGCTCTAGAGGTGCAGGGGGCTGTGTAATGTAAAGTGGTGCAGGGGGCTGTGTAATGTAAAGGGGTCCAGAGGTGCAGGGGGCTGTGTAATGTAAAGGGGCCCAGAGGTGCAGGGGGCTGTGTAATGTAAAGGGGTGCAGGGGGCTGTGTAATGTAAAGGGGTCCAGAGGTGCAGGGGGCTGTGTAATGTAAAGGGGCCCAGAGGTGCAGGGGGCTGTGTAATGTAAAGGGGTCCAGAGGTGCAGGGGGCTGTGTAATGTAAAGGGGCCCAGAGGTGCAGGGGGCTGTGTAATGTAAAGGGGTGCAGGGGGCTGTGTAATGTAAAGGGGTCCAGAGGTGCAGGGGGCTGTGTAATGTAAAGGGGCCCAGAGGTGCAGGGGGCTGTGTAATGTAAAGGGGTGCAGGGGGCTGTGTAATGTAAAGGGGTCCAGAGGTGCAGGGGGCTGTGTAATGTAAAGGGGCCCAGAGGTGCAGGGGGCTGTGTAATGTAAAGGGGTGCAGGGGGCTGTGTAATGTAAAGGGGTCCAGAGGTGCAGGGGGCTGTGTAATGTAAAGGGGCCCAGAGGTGCAGGGGGCTGTGTAATGTAAAGGGGTCCAGAGGTGCAGGGGGCTGTGTAATGTAAAGGGGTGCAGGGGGCTGTGTAATGTAAAGGGGTCGAGAGGTGCAGGGGGTTGTGTAATGTAAAGGGGCCCAGAGGTGCAGGGGGCTGTGTAATGTAAAGGGGTGCAGGGGGCTGTGTAATGTAAAGGGGTCCAGAGGTGCAGGGGGCTGTGTAATGTAAAGGGGCCCAGAGGTGCAGGGGGCTGTGTAATGTAAAGAGGTCCAGAGATGCAGGGGGCTGTGTAATGTAAAGAGGTGCAGGGGGCTGTTTAATGTAAAAGGATGCAGTTGTGGAGAGTGGGGTACACAGTAGTAACAAAGAGATATTGAAGGATACAGGGGGTGTTTTTACATTTTAACGTAGGTACGCCCCTGACTGTATTGATTGGAGGGGCGCGAGCAGGGCATCTAGTGCGGGGAGGCTGCCTCTAACATTCCTCAGTCAGGCTATCCCCATGTGAGCCGGAGTTGGTGGGCGGAGCTGTGGGTGTGGCTGCCTCCTCTTATCCTCCCACAGACTCCTTCACCATCGATGATGCTGCAGCTCAAGCAGCTAGAGGTGAGGACACAACAGCCCCGCCCACAAGCCCAGGTCTTCATCTGCATTCATGCTATGTAAGTAAGTTACTCTGCAGTGTCACTACATAGAGTTCCAAGATGCACTGTGCCACCACAGCCTACCTTGTACCATCCAGCCTGCCCTGTACCACCCAGCCTGCCCTGTGCAATGCCAGCCTACCCTGTACCACCCAGCCTGCCCTGTGCAATGCCAGCCTACCCTGTACCACCCAGCCTGCCCTATGCAATCCCAGCCTGCCCTGTACCACCCCAGCCTGCCCTGTGCCACCCAGCCTGCCCTGTACCACCCCAGCCTACCCTGTACCACCCAGCCTGCCTTGTTCAATGCCAGCCTACTCTGTACCACCCAGCCTGCCTTGTGCAATGCCAGCCTACCCTGTACCACCCAGCCTGCCTTGTGCAATGCCAGCCTGCTCTGTACCACTCCAGCCTACCCTGTACCACCCCAGCCTGTCCTGTGCAATCCCAGCCTGCCCTGTACCACCCCAGCCTGCTCTGTATCACCCAGCCTGCCCTGTACCACCCCAGCCTTCCCTGTACCCCCCCAAACAGCCCTGTACCACCCCAGCCTGCCCTGTACCACCCAGCCTGCCCTGTGCCACCACAGCCTGCCCTGTACCACCCCAGCCTGCTCTGTATCACCCAGCCTGCCCTGTACCACTCCAGCCTTCCCTGTACCCCCCCAAACAGCCCTGTACCACCCCAGCCTGCCCTGTACCACCCAGCCTGCCCTGTGCCACCACAGCCTGCCCTGTACCACCCAGCCTGCCCTGTACCACCCCAAACTTTCCCATGCCACCCCAACTTGCCCTGTGCCACCCTAACTTGCCCTGTACCACCCCAATCTGTCCTATGCCACCATAACTTGCCCTATACGACCCCTACCTGCCCAATGCCACCCTAACTTGCCCTGTACCACCTCAACCTTTCCCATGCCATCCCAACTTGCTCTATGCCACCCCAACCTGCCCTGTGCCACCCTAACTTGCCCTATACCACCCCAACCTGCCCTGTGCCACCCTAACTTGCCCTATACCACCCCAACCTGCCCCATGTAACCCTAACTTGCCCTATACCACCCCAAACTCCCCTTTATCACCCCAACATGCCCTATACCACCTTAACCTGTCCTATACCACCCCACTACACCAACCTGCCACTATACCACTCTATACTACCCTAACCTGCCACTATACTGCCCTATACTATCATTTACAGGGGCTGGTTTGGGGTGGGCCCCGTGACCGTGCGCTGCCTGCTTGGTGCTGGGCAGCCTAGACAGAGGGGGGGTGACACCATGTTTTACCACACCGGGTGACACCAACCCTAGTGACGCCACTGGAGGAGCGACTCATACGAAAACCGCAGCTAAACCTCACTGCAGAGCGTTCCTGTTGTTCTCTTCCTAATATACTACAGGCAGGCAGTTAATTCAGGTAGCTGCAGTATATTCAGTCAGTAAACTGTATCCTGGGCACAGTGTGCAGCTAAACCTCACTGCAGAGCATTCCTATTCTCTTCCTAATATACTACAGGCAGGGAGTTGATTCAGGTAGCTGCAGTATATTCAGTTAGTATACTGTATCCTGTGCACAGTGTGCAGCTAAATCTCACTGCAGAGCATTCCTGTTCTCTTCCTAATATACTACAGGCAAGCAGTTGATTCAGGTAGCTGCAGTATATTCAGTCAGTATACTGTATCCAGTGCACAGTGTGCAGCTAAACCTCACTACAGAGCATTCCTATTCTCTTCCTAATATACTACAGGCAGGGAGTTGATTCAGGTAGCTGCAGTATATTCAGTTAGTATGCTGTATCCTGTGCACAGTGTGCAGCTAAATCTCACTGCAGAGCGTTCCTGTTGCTCTCTTCCTAATATACTACAGGCAGGCAGTTGATTCAGTTGGCTGCAGTATATTCAGTATATATATACATCCCAGCTTTGTGTACCTACATCTCACTGCAGGCCATTCTTGGTGTACCTATTCAAATACATCAAATACAGTATGTCTGGAAGGCCAACAAGGACAAGCAGACACTCACATGCCACTAAAAGAGGGCAAGCAGGCTCTGTGTCTAGAGCCAACAGTGCTGGTAGTGGACACTGTGCATCCTCAGCACGTGGCCGTGGGGCACGCTTGTCCTTTTTTCCGGCAGCTGGCCGTGTTGAGCCACAACATGCAGAAGAGTTGGTAGAGTGGATGACCAAGCCGTCCTCATCCTCTGTCACCCAGGCTCAGAGTTCCTTGGCTGCCAATGAAGGTGCCAAAGCGGCCTATTCCATTGGCTCAAGGTGTGGTGGAAATTTGAAGATGTATTTAATATGTATTGTCATAATGGCACCCAGTCTTAGTACTGTCACAACCCGCTCTAAATAGAACTGACTGGGGCAGTCTGAGGCTGGTTGAATCTCGTCTGGTAGTAGAAAATGTCTTGAGGTTGGAGTGTGATGTTTGCGGCGTGGGCATATGTCCGCTAACGAGGGGCCCTCTGTGCATTTAGCACCGACGATCGTTGAGGAGGGGATGCGCTCACTCCGCGAGCACACTAGTGGTTATGGACAGACGTGCGCTCTTATCTGGGTCTTGTCTGATCAGCAGGGCTTGCGATTTGTGGCGTACGCCTGTAGATAGCTTCCTTTCCACCTTAATAAGGGTATAATCTGGATATGCATTATTCTATGGAATGGCGCAGATTAGGATTCTATCAGGCGATTAATATGAGAGCTTATGATCGGTTAGAGGCAGGGGGGGGGCACTCCCTGCCACGCCCATAAGCCTTTAGCAGCATTGTATGTACTTCTATGCATTGTATTGTATCCATTGTATTATATTCTATTCATGTATTCTATGGGACTTCCTGTTAGAAGGAATGTCCTTATATGGTGTTAGCTGTGTCAGTGGAACATCATGTGTTAACCACTCCCATGAGGGAGGTGTTTAATGGGTGCAGTGAGCACTTCCTGTTTTGGGTAAATAAAGGGGGCTTGGCTGAGCCTTTGGGCAATCATGCTGGCAGAATGATATGAGAACAGGCTGGTGGTGGTGTCTCTTTGTATGAATGGCAGAGAATGATGGTGAGTGAATCTATTTAGTTTAATTATGGATTATTTCATTAAGATGGATTCTGTGCTTAATAGCACAGGGCAAAATGGCGGTATGCTCTGCGTACAGCCCAGCTTTTTGCCACGACAAAGGTCATCTGTTACTTCTTCCCTAGCCCCACCATCATGCCCTGAGGAGTCCCCCGAACTGTTCGACCACAGTGTGGGGTACATGCTGCAGGAGGATGGGTAACGTTTTGAAGGCTCTGATGATGGTACCCAGGTTGAGGATGAAGGCAGTAATGTGAGCCCAGGGAGAGGGGGTGCCCAAGAAGGACAACAAACTGTCAGTCATGTTCCCCCAGCTGCAGCATACTGCCAGTTTTGCACCAGTGACGAGGAGGAAGGGGATGATGAGGTCACTGACTCTACGTGGGTGTCTGAGAGGAGGAGGAGGAGAAGGCAAATCTCCAACGAGGCAGGATGCCCTCCAGGGGCCAGCTTAAGGGCAGCCAACCGACTGCATCACACCGCAGAGCTGCGCATTTGCAGGGCGCTGCTGACTCTGCACATTTTTCAAAAAGTTCTTTGGTGTGGGACTTTTTTGAGATGTGTGCAGCAGATCGCACCGTTGCTATTTGCAACATATGTCTGAAGCGTATCAAGTGTGGCCAAAACACCAGCCGCTTGGGCCCCACATGCTTGACCAGACATATGTCGAACCCCAATGCAGTCTATTGGCAAGCGTATTTAAAAGACCTACACCAAAGAAAAAGTGGGCCTCTCCTTGCTCCTCATCAGCTGGGATCTCCAATCCCAATGCCTTAATCTCCCTCAGAAACCTGCACTGAGAGGAATGAAGGTGTAGAATTAGGTGTGGCAAGTACTTGCGGGCAATCTGCTATCGCTACACCAACGTCCGATTGTAGCAGGCAAATTATCCTACCTCAGTTGCTAAACGGGCGAAATAAACTGCTGCCTTTTCAGCTGGTAGACTCTGCCCCCTTTCGTGAGTTTGTGGAATGTGTGGTACCTCAGTGGCAGGTTCCCAAATACCACTTTTTTACGGAAGGCAAATCCGGCTCTCTAACGGCATGTGAAAGGCAATGTCTTGGCCATTATGGACAGGGCGGTCAGCGGTAAGATGCATATTACCGCTAACTCATGGTCCAGCAGACATGGACAGGGCCGTTACCTATCTTTCATGGCGCACTGGGTGACTCTGCTGGTAGATGGGAAGGATGCAGGACGGGGTGCAGTAGTGTTAGTGTTGCTACTACTGGTGATTCTGCCACACCTCTCTCCTCCACCCCCTTATCTTCTTCCTCATGGCCTCTTCCTCTGCTGATTCGTCTTCGGAACCAGTGGTGCTCTGTAACCGTTCAAGGGGCTACGCAAGCACTCAGGCAAAAAGATGCCATGCGGTGCTTGAGCTGGTGTGCTTAGAGGACAGGAGCCACACTGGAGCAGAGATATTGTCAGCTCTGCAGGGGCAGGCTCAGGGGTGGTTGACGCCACGCCAACTTCAGCCAGGAATGGTGGTTTGCGGCAATGGCACCAACCTCCTCTCTGCCCTACGACAGGGACACCTGACCCATGTGCCCTGTTTGGCTCATGTCCTTAACTTGGTTGTGTAACAGTTCTGGTGCAGATACCCGGGCTTACAGGATCTCCTGAGGTAGGCCAGGAAAGTCTGTGTGGCATTTCTGCCGGTCATATAATGCCAGTGCTCGTCTGGCTGACCTCCAAAAAGGAATACAACCTGCCCAAGAACCGCCTAATCTGTGACATGCCCATCAGATGGAACTCAGCGGTGGCCATGCTGCAGCGGCTGCACATGCAGCAGAGGGCCATCAATGAGTACCTGTGCAACTATGGCACTAGGACAGGGTCAGAGGAGCTTGGCTTTTTTTCGCCACGCCATGGCTTATGATCAAGGATGCATGCACGATCATGTCACCATTTGAGGCCACGAGGATGCTGAGCAGTGACAATGCATGCATCAGTGATACTGTCCCTCTTGTGTACCTGTTGGAGCACACACTGTGTGAAATAATGGACAGGGCTCCTGAGGCAGAACAGAGGGAGGAGGAATTCCTTACCTCTCAAGGCCCCCTTTATCCAGACAGGAAGAGGACGAGGATTGTGTCAGCATGGTGCTGGAGCCTAGCACTTAGCATCAGCAGCAGTCTTCAAAGGATCGTTTACAGTCCCCAGAAACCCATGGACTTGTACGTGGCTGGGAGGAGGTGGCTGTGAATCATGTCGTCCTTAGTGACATAGAGGACTCCAGAACGAATGCCTCAGCAAACCTATGCTGCTTGGCCTCCCTGATCCTCAAGTCTGTGAAAGGATGCTCGTATTCGTGGTATCAAGGAGAGGGATCATTACTGGCTGGCAACCTTCCTTGATCCACGTTACAAGGGAAAGGTTGTGGACCTTATGCAGCCGTTGCAGAGGATGAAACCTCTTCGGGAGGCCTTACAAAAAGGTTTGTGCAATGTGTTTCCAGAGCCTGGGAGGTTACAAATTCCTGGTCCTGGACAACGTGTTGCTGAGACTTCGGTCCGTCACAGAAGGAGCGGTGGAGAAGGTGGCCGTCTGATCGATGCGTCCAGACAATTTTTTAGTCCGCAGCCCTAAGGTCTGACCGGTTCCTGCAACCATCGCCAGCATCTGATTTACATGGTGCAGGAATACCTAGGGGCAAGATCAGACTTGGAGACCTTTCCAACCGACAATCCTCTGGGTTTGTCAGAGAAGCTAGTAGACCAGACTATGTGACTGCATAGAGGAGACCCAAAACTATAGGTGAAAATATAATAATTTATTAAGAAACGTGAACAACACACAACCACCTCCAACAGAACACAGTGCAATAAATAAACCAATAAACAGTGACCCAAAGATAACTATAGACAATATGTACAATGATGGGAGATACCGTAATCGTGAACAGGCCGAGGTCATACACAAGGAGATCAGAAGATAGGTAAGGACGGGAGATAAACGGGAACAGGGAGATGACAGATGGATGTGCTGCAGAGCAGGGATCCAGGTAACAAGGGGACAGGGATCCAAGGCAATGGGGAAGCAGGAAGGGCAAGTTCAGGATGGGTTCGGGATAGGGATCAGGTCGAATCGGGTCAGGAAGATGCAGGCTCAACGTCAGGATCGCAGGCTCAAGGTCAGATAGAGAGATACCAAGGCGAGGTGTGCTTGCACTCACCGGGTATAAATAGGGATGTCAGTAATTGGCTTCAAGTCGCACCTGAGCGCAGAAGAGCCGTACGCTCCACACTGGCTGGATCCATCTGCTGGTGGAGACCAGAACTGTGTCCCAAAGATGATATAACACCAGCAGGGAGAAGTTCTCCTGACAGTTCCAAACTGCCAGGAGACACCTGCTGGTGGACCACAGTACTGCAAGCAAAATAATAATAAATATTACCAGCAGATGGAACCTTTCCTCACAGGGTTACTGGGTCTTGAGGATGGATCACTGGTCAGAGCTTGCACAGTATGCAATTGATCTACTGGCCTGTTCTGCATCCTGCGTTCTTTCGGAATGCACATTCAGTTCTGCTGGAGGCTTTGTAACCGATCACAGGGTGCGCCTGTCCACCTACTCGGTTGATCGGCTCACCTTCATAAAAATGAATCAGTCTTGGATCACCAGGCAGCTACCAAGCACCCGATGCTGATGTAACCCAATAATTTTATGTAAGATCCCTTCAAGACTGCCTATGCTGATGCCTCTTCCTCCTCAATGTTCATGTAGATAGCTTGTAAGAACGTTTTTGGTTCTGGGCACCATCACCAGTGGCTAAGGCCCACAAATAGAGCTTTCTTTTGGTGGTATTTGATTACCTTTGCGGTTGTTAGTTTTTGCGATATAAACAAAAATAGAGCAACAATTTTGAAAAAAAAAAATATTTTTTACTTTTTGCTATAATAAATATAATAATAATATATAAAAAAACGATTTTTTCCTCAGTTTAGGCCGATACGTATTCTTTTACATATTTTTCGTAAAAAAATCGCAATAAGCGTTTATTGATTGGTTTGCACAAAAGTTATAGTGTTTACAAAATAGGGGATAGTTTTATGGCATTTTTTTTTTTTTTTTTTTTTACTAGTAATGGCGGCGATCAGCGATTTTTATCGATACTGCGACATTATGGCGGACACTTTTTACACATTTTTGGGACCATTGGCATTTTTATAGCGATCAGTGCTATAAAAATGCATTGATTACTATAAAAATGACCCTGTCTCTTTTTTGGAAAATTGTTGAATAAATTGGAAAAATTCAGAGAGGGGGGTGTGATTATGGCGGGCGATCTTAATTTTGTGTTTGATCCAGCCCTGGATACTCAACCCCTCTCTTTAAGATCAGGAGGAAAGGAGACTTAAGACCATTAAAAGAAAATTACACCAAAAACAATTAATTGAAGTTTGGAGGATTTTTCACCCTAAAGGAAGAGACTTTACATACTATTCTCAAGCACACTCCACTTACTCGAGAATTGACTATATTTTTTTAGATCACCAGCTCATGGAAGGGATAACGAAAATTTAGGTGAAATCGGTAACCCTATCGGATCATGCCCCAGTAATGGCCCTATTGGATCTAGAAGACATACCGGTTAGGCAGAGATCTTGGAGATTAGATGAATCCCTCCTATATGATCATAATGTTAGTGACGCCTTAGAGAGGGATTTAAATCTATTCTTTAAAGAAAATAATATAGAAAATATTGTGCCATCTACATTGTGGGAAACCCAGAAAGTATTTATGAGAGGGAGATTAATGGCAGAAGGGGCAAAAAGAAGGAAAATCTGGGCAGCGGAAAAGAAATTGATCATACAGGAAATTCAGAAGTTAGAGCAGATACACAAAAAATCAATTGACAGTAAAATAATGGAGGAGCTAACAAGAAAACGAGAATCATTGAAGAATCTGATGCAACAGGAGACAAAGAGAGTATTCTTAAAGACGGCTAAAAAACAATACGAATGTGGTAATAAGCCTGGGAGATTATTGGCGGAGGCAATTAAACCTAGACGGAATAGGAACTACATTGAAAAAATAAAAGATAAAAAGGGGATTTTGAAGCATACAACTAGAGATATCAGTAAAAACTTCCTTAAGTACTATCAATCACTATATAAAGTAAGCGACAAACAGGATAATGAAGAAATACAGAATAGGAAAGAGAAAGTTGAACAATATCTCAGGAAGATAAAATTAACAGCCATATCAGAAGAAGACTCAAACAAACTAGAAAGTGAGATATCTGAGGAAGAGATCCAGCAGGCAATTAAAAATAGTAAAAATGGGAAAAGCCCAGGACCAGACGGGTATACATCTCTGTATTATAAAACATTTCTGGGGATATTAACACCCCACTTTTATTGTTATATGAACTCCATTGGAGAGGGAATGAAGATACGTAAAGAAGCATTGGGAGTAGGGTTGAGCGAACCTGAACTGTAAAGTTCGGGTTCGGTACGGACTTTGTTTTTTTTTTTGCTCCCGAACCCGAACAATTGGAAAAAGTTTGGGTTCGGAGTTTGGCTATTTTATGGCGCGCTGCACGGCAGCCAATCGCCATTTGTTATACTAGAGTTACTAGGAAGCCATCACAGCCATGCCTACTAATGGCATGGCTGTGATTGGCCAGTGCAGCATGTGACCAGCCTCTATATTAGATAGAGGCACACAGCACAGGTCGTCACTCTGCATTAGCTAGTGTAGGGAGAGGCTGCTGCTGGTTGAGGGACAGTGTCAGAGAGGTGTATCCTGCTTCAGAAATCTACAAAAGCACTCTTTATTTCTGTGAGATCTGCATCATCTTATGGTTTATGGCTCGTCACTCTTCTGTAGCTATGGTAGGGACAGGCTCCTGTTTATTGAGGGACAGTGTCAGAGAGGTGTATCCTGCTTCAGAAATCTAAACAAGCACTCTTTATTTCTGTGACAACTGCTTCATATAGTTTAGGAATTTTGTTCAGCTATTTGATATAGGGACAGGTTGCTGTTTATTGAGGGACAGTGTCAGAGAGGTGTATCCTGCTTCAGAAATCTAAACAAGCACTCTTTATTTCTGTGACATCTGCTTCATATAGTTTAGGAATTTTGTTCAGCTATAGGGACAGCAATCTATAGGTGCCTCTGTATATTTCAACAGCACTGCACCTGCCACCACCTCTACACCTGTGATATACTGTGTGTGTCCAGTACATAGTTGAGGGAGAGGTTCCAGATATTTCCTATAGGGACAGCAATCTATAGGTGACTGTATATTTCAACAGCACTGCACCTGCCACCACCTCTGCACCTGTGATATACTGTGTGTGTCCAGTACATAGTTGAGGGAGAGGTTCCAGATATTTCCTATAGGGACAGCAATCTATAGGTGACTCTGTATATTTCAACAGCACTGCACCTGTCACCACCTGTGCACCTGTGATATACTGTGTGTGCCCAGTACATAGTTGAGGGAGAGGTTCCAGATACTTTCTATAGGGACAGCAATCTATAGGTGACTGTATATTTCAACAGCACTGCACCTGTCACCACCTGTGCACCTGTGATATACTGTGTGTGTCCAGCACATAGTTGAGGGAGAGGTTCCAGATATTTTCTATAGGGACAGCAATCTATAGGTGACTCTGTATATTTTAACAGCACTGCACCTGCCACCACCTGTGCACCTGTGATATACTGTGTGTGTCCAGTACATAGTTGAGGGAGAGGTTCCAGATATTTCCTATAGGGACAGCAGTCTATAGGTGACTCTGTATATTTCAACAGCACTGCACCTGTCACCACCTGTGCACCTGTGATATACTGTGTGTGTCCAGTACATAGTTGAGGGAGAGGTTCCAGATACTTTCTATAGGGACAGCAATCTATAGGTGACTCTGTATATTTCAACAGCACTGCACCTGTCACCACCTGTGATATACTGTGTGTGTCCAGTACATAGTTGAGGGAGAGGTTCCAGATATTTTCTATAGGGACAGCAATCTATAGGTGACTCTGTAAATTTCAACAGCACTGCACCTGCCACCACCTGTGATATACTGTGTGTGTCCAGTACATAGTTGAGGGAGAGGTTCCAGCTATTTGCTATAGGGACAGCAATCTATAGGTGACTCTCTGCCTATTTCACCAGCACTCTACCTGTCCCCTGTGATATACTGTCTGTGCAGTACATTGTTTAGGGCTAGGTTCCTGCTTCTTGCTATAGGTAGAGAAATATATAGGTGAATCTCTGCCTATTTCACCAGCACTCTACCTGTCCCCTACGATATACTGTCTGTGCAGTACATTGTTTAGGGCTAGGTTCCTGCTTCTTGCTATAGGTAGAGAAATATATAGGTGAATCTCTGCCTATTTCACCAGCACTCTACCTGTCCCCTGTGATATACTGTCTGTGCAGTACATTGTTTAGGGCTAGGTTCCTGCTTCTTGCTATAGGTAGAGAAATATATAGGTGAATCTCTGCCTATTTCACCATATTATACTATTGTTGTATTTAAATCCATATTTTGGGAAATATGAGGAAAACGTCAAATAAGGGACGTGGCCGCGGTCGTGGTGCTGCTGGTGGAGCTCCTGTTACAGGGAGAGGACGTGGTCGATCTGTGCCAGCTACACGTACAAGTGAAACACCTTTCTCAGGTGCGAGTAGCCGACAGAGCCTGCAGCGGTATTTGGTCGGGCCTCCAGCTCTACGAATGTTGAGGCCAGGAGCAGAACAGGCGGTAGTAGATTGGGTTGCTGACAGTGGCCCAGATTCAGGTAGAATCGCGCAATATTTGCATGGGCAAAGAGAAAAAAATTTTCTCTGCGCCCACGCAAATATTGCGCTTTGCCCGCGATTCACTGAGCAGTTGCTCCGTAAATTGCGCGGGCGATATGCTAAATAGCCCTGCGTAAGGGCGCCTAATGTAAATGATCCCGCCGGGGGCGGGAATCATTTAAATTAGGCGCGCTCCCGCGCCGAGCGAACAGCGCATGCTCCGTCGGGAAACTTTCCCGACGTGCATTGCGGCAAATGACGTCGCAAGGACGTCATTTGCTTCTAAGTGAACGTGAATGGCGTCCAGCGCCATTCACGGTTCACTTACGTAAACGACGTAAAATTTGAACGTCGCGAGCGGGAAGCGCAGCTATACTTTAGCATTGGTTGCGCCTGCTATTAGCAGGAGCAGCCTTATGCTAAAGTGGCCGTACGGAAACTTCGTACCTTGCGTGCGCAGGGCCCGCGCAACTTTTGTGAATCGGTGGTAGTATGCAATTTGCATACTATACGCCGATCACAATGGCCGCGCCCCCTAGCGGCCAACGCAAGAATGCAGCCTGGGATGTGAAGGCATAAGGAGGCTTATGTCTGTCACATCCTAGGCTGCAGTCGGTGTAACAAGGTTCCTGAATCAGGAGCACTCGTTACACCGGAGCAAGTAAGCCCTTGCGCCGCGCAACCTATGGTTGCGCGGGCGCAAGTGCTTCTTGAATCTGGCCCATTGCCTCCAGTTCCTTCACATTGTTTTCCAACCAGTCTTGTGCTGAAAGTTCAGAATTGGCGCCTGCAGCCGATGTCCACCATCAGTCTTTCACCTCACCCCCTTGCAAATCAGCCAAGCAGTCTGAGCCCCAAAGCATGCAGCAGTCTCTTCTTCTTTTTGATGAGTCTGTTAGCATGTGTTCCCAGGGCCATCCACCTAGCCCAGCCCCAGAAGGGGAAGAGATTGAGTGCACCGATGCCCAACCACTTATATTTCAAGATGAGTACATGGGGGGACCATCACAGCACGTCTTGGATGATGATGAAACACAGTTGCCAACTGCTGGTGCTTTTGCAATTGTGCAGACCGACAAGGAGGGCAGTGGTGAAGACTGGGTGGAAGATGATGTGGAGGACGATGAGGTCCTCGACCCGACATGGAATCAACCTCATGCAGATGACCCATGTAGTTCGGAGGAAGAGGCGGTGGTCGCACAGAGCCACCAGCACAGCAGAAGAGGGAGCAGGGTGCCAAAGCAGAGCGTCCGTCCCCTAGACAGTACGCCTGCTACTGCCCAACGCAGCAAGGGACAGAGCACACCAAAGCCAGGTCCAAGGAGTTCCCTAGCGTGGCAGTTCTTCACACAATGTGCTGATGACAAGACACACGTGGTTTGCACGTTGTGCAATCAGAGCCTGAAGCGAGGCATAAACGTTCTCAACCTGAGCACAACCTGCATGACCAGGCATCTAAGTGCAAAGCACGAGCTGCAGTGGAGTAGACACCTCAAAAACCAAGAAAGGTCTCTGGCTCCTCCTGCTTCCTCTTCTGCATCAGTCTCGGGCCTCTCTGCCTCTTCATCCACCTATGTTAGTGACAGTGCCACCTGCCACCCCTCAATTAGAGGACCGGCAAGTAGGGATGAGCCGAACATACCCACGTTCGGTTCGCACCAGAACGTTCGAACAGACCGCGGGTTCGCGCAAACATTTAGATCCCCATTGAAGTCTATGGGACTCGAACGTTCGAATTCAAAAACGCTTATTTTAAAGACCAATATTCAATTTAATGTTGGAAAACGTCTTTCAGAACCCGGGTCTTGCCCCAGGGAACATGTATCAATGGAAAAAAAAGTTTTAAAAACGGACGTTTTTCCGAAGCAGCGATTTTAATGATGCTTAAAGTGAAAAAAAAAATTAAAAATTCCTTTAGATATCACACCTGCTGTGTGTCTATAGTAGTGGCACATGTTCAGAAATGTCCCTGCACAACATGAAATTATTATAAGAAAAAAGTAATTTAATACTGCTTGCGCACGTGCTGTGTGGCAACAGTATCTCGATTATTTTAGGGGTGGTGGGGTGCCATTATTTTTTTGTGAAAGCAAAATTGTAGAAAAAAGGGCACCCCTCAAACATACTGTAATTGGAGCGCAACAAGGAGCCACGTGCAAAGTATTGCATCAAAAATTTATATTAGGCGCCCCTTTTAAACAGGGGCAGAAAAATTAGACCTTAGGCACAACACAACACTGCAACCCCTCCCAATAACTGTAATTGGAGCGCAACAAGGAGCCACGTGCAAAGTATTGCATCAAAAATTGTTATTAGGCGCCCCTGTTAAACAGGGGCAGAAAAATTAGGCCTTAGGCACTGGTGGCGGAGCCCAGAAACACAAAATTTCTTACTAGCTATCGGCAAAAAAAGTGAGGAGGAGAAGGATATTCCATCAGCAGCATAACAGGACGGTCACTCAGCATCAGCATACGCAGTCTCAAAGGGATCTGACATTTCAACAAAAAATTATTATTCAGTAACATCAGCATCAGGTGCTTGGTAGCTGGTCTTGATCCAAGCCTGATTAATTTTGATGAAGGTCAGTCGATCAACAGAGTCGGTGGAGAGGCGCACCCTGTGATCGGTCACAAAGCCTCCAGCAGCACTGAATGTGCGTTCTGAAAGAACACAGGATGCAGGGCAAGCCAGTAGCTCAATTGCGTACTGTGCAAGCTCTGGCCAGTGATCCATCCTCAAGACCCTGTAAGCCAGAGGATTTTCGGTGGGGAAGGTGTCCAAGTCGGATCTTGCCCCTAGGTATTCCCGGACCATGTAAACCAGATGCTGGCGATGGTTGCTGGAACCGGTCAGACCTTGGGGCTGCGGACTAAAAAATTGTCTGAATGCATCGGTCATACGGCCACCTTCTCCACCGCTCCTTCTCTGACTCACCGAAGCCTCAGCAAGACGTTGTCCAGGGCCAGGTTTTGGTAATCCCCCCGGTTCTGGGAACGCATTGCACAGACCCTTCTGCAAGGCCTCCCGCAGAAGTTTCATCTTCTGCTCCCCCTGCAATGGCAACATAAGGTCCGCTACCTTACTCTTGTAACGTGGATCAAGGAGAGTTGCCAGCCAGTAATGATCCCTCTCCTTGATAGCACGTACACGAGGATCCTTACGCAGGCTTTGCAGGATCAGGGAGGCCATGCAGCGTAGGTTTGCAGAGGCATTCGGGGCACAGTCCTCTGGGTCACTGAGGACGACAGGATCCGCAGCCACCTCATCCCAGCCACGTAAAAGTCCACGTGTTCCTTGGGACTGTAAATGATCCCTTGAAGACTGCTGCTGTTGATGCTGAGTGCTAGGCTCCACCTCCATGCTGCTGATACAATCATCCTCCTCCTCTTCCTGTGTGCTACGTGGGCAAGCAGGAACAGTGTCTGGATAAAGGGGGCCTTGAGAAGTAAGGAAGTCCTCTTCCTCCCTCTGTTCTGCCTCAAGGGCCCTGTCCATTATTCCACGTAGCGTGTGCTCCAACATGTGAATAAGAGGGACAGTCTCACTGATGCATGCACTGTCACTGCTCACCATGCTCGTGGCCTCCTCAAATGGTGACAGGACATTGCATGCTTTCCTGATCAAGGCCCACTGGCGTGGTGAAAAAAAACAAGCTCCCCTAACCCAGTTCTGCTGCCATATAGGCACAGGTACTCATTGATGGCCCTCTGCTGCGTGTGCAGCCGCTGCAGCATGGCCAACGTAGAGTTCCATCTGGTGGGCATGTCACAGATTAGTCGGTTCTTGGGCAGGTTGTATTCCCTTTGGAGGTCTGTGAGCCGAGCAGTGGCATTATATGACCTCCGGAAATGCACACAGACTTTCCTGGCCTGCTTCAGGACATCCTGTAAGGCCGGGTACCTGCCCAAGAACCGCTGCACCACCAAATTCAGGACATGTGCAAAACAGGGCACATGGGTGAGTTTTCCCTGTCGCAGGGCAGAGAGGAGATTGGTGCCATTATCTGCCCCTACAGAGCTGAAAGAACCTCTTCCCCAGTGTGGCTCCTGTCTCTCAAGCACACCAGCTCTAGCATGGCATCTCTTGGCCTGCATTCCTGCGTAGCCCCTCGTACGCCTACGGAGCACGGCTGGTTCTGAGGAAACATCACCACAGGAAGAGGCCACAGAGGAAGAAGAGGGGGCAGAGTAGAGAGGTGTGTCACAACCAGTAGTAGTGTTTTGGAGGCGTGGTGGCGGAACAACCTCCAAAACTACTGTACCTTGCCCTGCGTCCTTCCCAGCTGCCAGCAGAGTCACCCAATGGGCTGTAAAAGACAGGTAACGTCCCTGTCCATGCCTGCTGGACCATGAGTCAGCGGTAAGATGCACCTTACCACTGACCGCCCTGTCCAGCGAGGCATGGACATTGCCTTTCACATGCCGGTAGAGAGCCGTAATCGCCTTCCGTGAGAAAAAGTGGCGTTTGGGTACTTGCCACTGAGGTACTGTACATTCCACAAACTCACGGAAGGGGGCAGAATCTACCAACTGAAAAGGTAGCAGTTGAAGTGCTAGCAATTCAACCGCTGGGCATGTGGATGGCTGGGAGCGTACTTCTTTCGGCGCTGCAGCAGCTGGGGCAGGGAAATTTGTCTGGTACTATCAGTAGATTGCCCGCATGTAGTACCACTACTAGGTTGTGACACCTATTTCTACACCTTCAGTGCAGGCTTCAGAGAGGACTGGGGGTCTAGTGGGGTTGGAAGTCACAGAAGGGCAAGGGGAGGTCCGCTTTGGTCTTTGGTGTGGGTCTTTCTGGTATGCTTGCCAACGAGCTGCATGGCAGCTCGACATATGTCTGGACAAGCATGTGGTGCCCAAGCGGGTGATGTTTTGGCCACGCGAGATACGCTTGAGACATATGTTGCAAATAGCAAAGGTACGATCTGATGGACATGTTTCAAAAAAGGCCCACACCAAAGAACTTTTGCTGTACCGTTGAGACACAGCAGTGCCATGCACAAGCAAAGATGTGCCACGTAATGCAGTTGGTGTGCTGTCCTTAAGCTGACCCCTGGAGGGCATCCTGCCTCTTTGGAGATGTGCCTCTTCCTCCTCCTCTCTCCTATCAGGCCCCCACGTAGAGTCAGTGACCTCATCATCCCCTCCCTCCTCATCACTGTCGAAAACCTGGCAGTATGCTCCAGCTGGGGGAACATCACTGCCAGATTGCTGTCCCTCTCGGCCACCCCTTCTCCCTGGGCTCACATCAATGCCTTCCTCTATCTGTGTTCCGTCATCGGAGCCTTCAAAATGCTGCGCATCTTCATGCAGCATGTACCCAACACTGTGTTGAAACAGTTCGGGGGACTCCTCAGGAGGACATGGTGGGACTAGGGAAGGATTGTGTGATGCCATTGTGCAGAGGGAAGAGGACGCCTTGGCAGCTGCTTTGCCAGACAAACTACAATCAGTCTGTGTGACAGAGGAGGAGGACGGCTTGGTCATCCACTCTACTAATTTCTCTGCATGTTGAGGCTCAACACGGCCAGCTCCCGAAAAGAAGGACGAGCGGCCACGGCCACGTGCTGAAGAGGATGCACCGCATCCACCACCAGCGTTACCTCTAGATGCAGAGCCTGCTTGCCCTCGTGACTCTCTGCCTCTCTTTGTTGTCCTTCCAGACATATTAATGCATTTAGGTGATATTAAACAGCAAACGTGCAGTCAAACCAACTGCGTTTAGGTGCTATTAAACAGCAAACGTGCAGTCAGACCAACTACGTTTAGGTGCTATAAAACAGCAAACATGCAGTCAGACCAACTAGGTTTAGGTGCTATTAAACAGCAAACGTGCAGTCACACCAACTGCGTTTAGGTGCTATAAAACAGCAAACGTTCAGTCAGACCAACTACGTTTAGGTGCTATAAAACAGCAAACGTGCAGTCAGACCAACTACGTTTAGGTGCTATAAAACAGCAAACGTGCAGTCAGACCAACTACGTTTAGGTGCTATAAAACAGCAAACGTGCAGTCAGACCAACTGCGTTTAGGTTCTATTTAACAGCAAACATGCAGTCACAACAACTGCGTTTAGGTGCTATTAAACAGCACACGCGCAGTTACAGCAAATGCGTTTAGTTGCTATTAAACAGCACACGTGCAGTAAGAGCGACTGCGTTTATGTGCAATTAAATAGCACACGTGCATTAACAGCGACTGCGTTTCTGTGCAAATAAATAGCACACGTACAGTAACAGCTAATGCGTGTATGTGCAATTAAATAGCACACTAACACTAAAGACTATGCAGGCAATACAACAGGTTAGAGCACTGCATCAAGCACAATCTCCTGCCTAACAAATACTAATAGCAGATCTAGCTATGCTATACAGTTTATAAATATATGTACAACTCCGAGGGATGTAGATATATTCTCTACAAACTGTAAATTTAACTATACTGACTAGCCTTCCTGATCTATCTATCTATCTATCTATCTGGTAGAAAAGACACTGTGGGGCTGATTTACCGAAGCCTTTACTCCATGACTCATGGAGTAAAAGCAGGAGTAGCAGCTGTTTTGCCATTTACTAAAGAAATACGCTGCTAGTGCAGTGTATTTCCCTAGTTACTAATGTGCTCAGTGCGCCCAGGAGAGGGCGCATGGTGCGCCTGATAGACCTGGCGCACGGCACATTGAAATGTAAATATCGGGGGTTCGGGCGGGAGTTTATTAGGGGAGGGAGGGGGTGATGCAGGGGAAGTGAAGTGACATGTGTTTGAAAGTGTTTGTCGGGCCGAATTCAAAGTGAAAGTGTTATTTGAAAACAGATCCCCGTACGCTTACACAGTGCGCCTGAACCTCGGGAGGTTCATTTGCATACTGGGCATGCGTAGAGAGAAATGTCAGGGATTCCCGTGCGCCTTGTCAGTACGCCGTGAAAATCTTGGTAAATACCAAGTGGCGTACCCATGATTGCGCTGCGTGACGCGGCGCACGGGAATCTCCGACCTGTTTTCAGCCTGCGCTGACCATGAAGGGGAACTCCGCGCCAAATTTCAAACTTGAAATCGGCGCAGGGGTCCCCCTCCAGGGGTACATTAGGCTCTTAGGCTTGGTCCGGAACGTGAGGGGTTAAACCCGCGCCGATTCGGCGCGGGGTTCCCCCCCAGATCCAAACCAAGCCCTCATCCCAAGCACGCAGTCTGGCCGGACAGGAATGGGGGTGGGGACGAGCGAGTGCCCCCCCTCCTGAGCCGTACCAGACCGCATGCCCTCAACATGGGGGAGTGTGTGCTGTGGGGGAGGGGGGCACTGCCCCCCACCCCACAGCACTCTTGTCCCCATGTCGATAGGGACAAGAGCCTCTTCCCGACAACCCTTGCCATTGGTTGTCGGGGTATGCGGGCGGGGGCTAATCGGAATCTGCGAGCCCCCTTTAATAAGGGGGCCCCAGATGCCGGCCCCCCACCCTATGTGAATGAGTATAGGGTACATCGTACCTCTACCCATTCACATGGGGGAAAATGTAAAGTAAAATAAAACACCACACAATAAAATATTTTATTAATCAGCTCCGGAGCCCCCCCTTTCTTCTTTAGCTCTTTTAGAAGGGGGGGTTTCTTCTCTCCCGTTCTTCTGCCGGGACCCTGGGCTTCGGTGATTTCTGCCGGGGGAGGGCGCCATCCCTTGGTCCTCTCCGGAGCCTTCCGCCGGGGGCCCCCACCCCATTTAAGCTCTTTTACATTAGGGGGGGCATCCGGACTTCGGCGAGTTCTGCCGGGGGATGGCGCCTATCCCCCGGTCTTTCCGGTGCCTTCCGCCAGGGTTCCGGTCTTCTTGGTCTTCTGCCGGGGGTGCGCCAACTCCCCGGTCTTTTCTCTGCTCCCTCTTCTGCCTGGCTCCCCCGCGGAGCCAGGGCTTTATTCCTACTTCTTTCTTCTCTGTTCCTTCTTCTGCCTGTCTCCTCCGGGAGCACAGGGCTTGTCTGCGCTGTCTTCTCCCTTCTCTTCCATTGGATGTTGACACGACGAGGTTCCGCGCTGACATGCCGTGTCAGCGGCGGGCATCGAGTTATATAGGGCAATGCCACCATGTGACCTCAACCCATGTGACATCACATTCCCTGGGCATGATGGGAATGTGATGTCACATGGGTTGAGGTCACATGGTGGCATTGCCCTATATAATTCAATGCCCACTGCTCAGATGGCACTCCAGCGCCGGACCTCGTCGTGTCAACATCGAATGGAAGAGAAGGGAGAAGACAAGCCCTGGGCTCCCGGAGGAGCCAGGCAGAATCGGAAGGCACCGCAGAAGCCCGCGGGTGTCGCCCCCCGGCGGAAAACATCGTAGAAGCCCGGGACCCTCCCCCATAGGCAGGAAGCCTCATGGTGAAGGGGGTCCCGGTGAAATACGGCACTGAAGACGGGGGGGGCAGGTGCACCCCCCGCAGAACTCGACAAAGCCCGGGACCCTCCCCCATAGGCAGGAAGCCTCATGGTGAAGGGGGTCCCGGTGAAATACGGCGCTGAAGACGGGGGGTGGGGCAGGTGCACCCCCCGCAGAACTCGACGAAGCCCGGGACCCTCCCCCATAGGCAGGAGCCTCATGGTGAAGGGGGTTCCGGCAGAAGACGGCGAAGCCCGGGGCCTAATGGGGTGGTGGTGGGGGGCCCCGGCAGAAGACCCCCGGCTGACTAATAAATTAATTTATTAATGTGTGTGGTGTTTTATTTATTTACATTTTTTTCCCCAGGTGAATGGGTAGGGGTACAATGTACCCCATACTCATTCACATAGGGTGGGGGGCCGGAATCTGGGGGCCACCTTATTAAAGGGGCCTCTCAGATTCTGATAAGCCGCCCGCCCGCATACTCCGACAACCAACGGCCAGGGTTGTCGGGAAGAGGCTCTTGTACCTATCTACATGAGGACAAGAGTGCTGTGGGGTGGGGGGCACTGCCCCCTCCCCCACAGCACACACTCCCCCATGTTGAGGGCATGCGGTCTGGTACGGCTCAGGAGGGGGGGGCGTCCCCACCCCCATTCCTGTCCGGCCAGACTGCGTGCCTGGGATAAGGGCTTGGGGGGGGGACCCCACGCTGGTTTTCGGTGCGGGTTTAACCCCTTATGTTCCAGACCAAGTCTAAGAGTCTGGTATGCACCTGGAGGGGAACCCACATTTTTTTTTTTTTTTGGTCTGGAGTTCCCCTTCATGAACAGCGATCTGTCATTTACCCATGTCAGTCCCGCACCCCCTTCAGTTAGAACACACCCAGGGAACATATTTAACCCCTCCCTCGCACCTAGTGTTAACCCCTTCCCTGCCAGTGGCATTTTTTTAGTAAGCAATGCATTTTTAGAGCACTGATCGCTAGAAAAATGCCAATGGTTCCAAAAAAGCGTCCGATGTGTCCGCCATAATGTCGCAGTACCGTTAAAAATCGCTGATCGCCGCAATAACTAGTTAAAATTAAAAAATAAATATAAATGCCATATTTTGTAGACGCTATAACTTTTGCCAAAACCAATCAATAAACGCTATTTGCGATTTTTTGGAACCAAAAAGATGTAGAATATGTATCGGCCTAAAGTGAGGGATTTTTTAAATTTTTAGAATATATATTTTTGGGGATATTTATTATAGCAAAAAGTCAAAATTATTCTTATTTTTAAAAAAAATTGTCGCTCTATTTTTGGTTAGAGCTCTAAAAAATATAAAACTGCAGAGATGATCAAATACCACCAAAATAAAGCTCTCTTTGTGGGAAAAAAAAAGGTTGCCAATTTTGTTTGGGAGCCACGTTGCACGACTGCTTAATTGTCAGTTAAAGCGACGCCGTGCCGAATCACAAAAACTGGCCCGGTCATTGACCAGCAATATGGTCCGGGGCTCAAGTGGTTAAAAATTAACAAAACACTAAAGTTAGCACAATTTTTGGTGATAATGTGAAAGATGATGTTACACCGAGTAAATAGATACCTTACATGTCACGCTTTACTATTGAAAACACTCCTGGAATGGGGCCAAAATTCAGTACTTGAAATTCCCCATAGGCGACCTTTTTTTTTTTTTCAGGTTACCAGTTTATAGTTACAAAGAAGTTCTAGTGCTAAAAGTATTGCTCTCGCTCTAACGCACGCGTCAATACCTCACATGTGTGGTTTGAACGATGTTTATATATGTGATGTAAACACCGTTCAAACCACACATGTGAGATATTGACGCGTGCGTTAGAGCGAGAGTAATACTTTTAGCACTAGACTTTCTCTGTAGCTATAAACTGGTAACCTGAAAAAAAGGTCGCCTATGGGGAATTTCAAGTACTGAATTTTGGCCCCATTCCAGGAGTGTTTTCAATAGTAAAGCGTGACATGTAAGGTATCTATTTACTCGGTGTAACATCATCTTTAACATTATCACCAAAAATTGTGCTAACTTTAGTGTTTTGTTAATTTTTAACCACTTGAGCCCCGGACCATATTGCTGGTCAATGACCGGGCCAGTTTTTGTGATTCGGCACGGCGTCGCTTTAACTGGCAATTGCGCAGTCGTGCGACGTGGCTCCCAAACAAAATTGGCAACCTTTTTTTTCCCACAAATAGATTATTAAATGTGCGTGTTCACTTCTGTCTTTAAGGACAGGGGCATTTTAATTATTATTCTTTAGTTTTGTTACGTAATAATTCACTAAGACCTCCCCTTCAGGCTGGAAAGCATCAGATCAGGGAAAAAAAAAAAAAAAGCTCTCATGCCATTGCAGCTTTGTTCCTACATGTGTGATGAACTGAGTCTGCTCAGACACTTAGAAAAAAAATATCCTTTCTTTTTAAAAGGTGAAAATCACTTGGATGGTCATAGAAGCATGGTTGGGTTAATACCAGGTGTAAGCAATTACAAGCTCACCCAAACTAGAGACTGCAATTTGTTCATGCGATTTCAATTTCTTCATTACTAGCACTGTTATAAAAAGCATGGATCGATCATTCCTCAGCTGCCCTCAGAAGGGGCAGGCTGGCAGAAATGCTGTTGCTAAACACAAATGTGGTTTGTTGCATGTTTTTTTTATTTTGCCAATGGTTTTTGTTTATTTTTAAATGATGTTCACTTTGATGTATTTGTCTCTGTGGCCTTATTTTATGAAAAATGTGTGAAGATGTTGCGACGTTAAACCTATGTTTATTTAGATTTTTGAAATGTATTTTTGTGTGTGTTTGTTTGTTTGTCTTTTTTTGCTTTCCTTGTTTTGTTGACCAATAAAAATTACTTTAAAATTTTGAAGTTTGTCTTTTGTTACTTTTTCATGCTACATATTTTGACAGCTGCAGCTGAACTCGGTTTGGGCCTAACAAATTATGTGTGATTTTTGTCTAAGCTTCTTTCCTGGTGTGTAGGCATGAAATGTTTGCCATGTTTAATCTCGAGGAAATTAAAGACAAACTGGTAAGTATTTTCTTTTTTCTGCAGTGGTCCTCAGCCCTCAAGTACCCCTGACAGGACATGTTTTGTGGATTTCTCTTATCAAGAATTGCTGTCCAGATTGTCTTTTAAAGCACATGTGCAAGATGAAGGAAAACCGGCAAACATGGCCTGTGGGGGGGGGGGGGGGGGGTTTGCTATTGGTGGACAGGCTTGATGTGCTGATTTACAGCACTGTGCTTAAATCTAGCGCAAGGCAATCCTATTCTAATTGTGGGTGTTTGAGGGAAGCCAAGTGAGTGTTAGAACCCCTGCTTGTGTTTTTTTTTGGGTTGAGCTTTGTGTCCCTTTTCTTAAAATTGGCTTCACTTCCTGTCACACAGCTGAACAGGAAGTGAGGTTAAAACCCTACCAGTGTCTTTTCTTGGGGACACAGGTCAATCTAACTAGTGTCCCCATTAAGAAAATTGCACTCCAGCACTGCTGTGTACACCCCAAATCATGGGTCTTCAAACTACGGCCCTCCAGTTGTTCAGGAACTACAATTTCCATCATGCCTAGTCATGTCTGTGAATGTCAGTGCATTACAAGGCCTCATGGGATGTGTAGTTCTACAACAGCTGGAGGGCCATAGTTTGAGGATCCCTGCCCCAAATGATTATTTAGTTTGGGGTTTAGTAAAGGCAAAGCCACTCTGCATGTACAAGCATAGTTGCTGAAAATCTGAGAGGAAGCACTGATGGTTTTAACATCCAATCCTGTAGAAGCAAAGTTGTTTTGTTTTCTTCCTTGCTTTGCACTTGTAGTGCAAAGTGGATTTGCCTTTAGTAAATGGACCCCAAAGTCCAAGATCCCTAATAATTTGGGGTGTACACAGCAAAATGCTAGAGTGCAATTTACATAATGGGAAACTATTTAGATTGATCTCTGTGTCCCCAAGAAAAAATATTAGTAAGGTTTTATCCTCACTTCCTGTTTGGCTATGTGACAGGAAGTAAATGAATTTGAATTAGAAAGGGTGAAGACACCTCACAAATGTTGTCACTATCAGGGGTGCAGACATCCCCCAAAAAATGAGCAGATAATACTTATTTGCAAATTAATAATTTTTAAGTTAACATTGGGTGGTGTTTGTGGGGTGCTCTAACACACACATTCATACATATTAGCAACGCTGTATCCTGGCCTATTGGCATGGTTATATTTTCTTAGGCCTCTCAATAAAACTCTATGAAATTTGTGCTTAAACTAGAACTATAATCAACACTTTTTATTTTCTTTAATTTTGGATAGAGTGAGGGAGGGTTATAGGCCCTGTCAGTTTATTTTGTATTATCTGTGTCCAATTGGGGAGATTTGCCTTCACTTCCTGCCCCATAGCCAAACAGGAAGTGAGAGAAAAACTATGCAAATTAAGGGAGTCCAGTAACCCCCTCCCCCCCCCAGAACTAGTGTGTGTGTGTGTGTGCCCTGAAAATTCCTGGGCGGGTGATACAAAAACAGGGTGTGGCTTTGACAGGAAGGGGTGGGTCATTTTTCTATTAGGAGGTGCAGAAATGTAGTCAGGCCTAGGGCAGCACAAAACCTAAATATACTACTGCATATTAGGGCTTATTTAGACCGGATCCGATTTACAGCATGTTTTTATAGTGTGGGAGGAAACCCACGCAGGCACAGGGAGAACATGCAAACTCCATGTAGATGGTGTCACGGGCGGGATTCGAACCAGTGACCCTTTTGCTGCTAGGTCAAAGTGCTATACACTACACCACTGTGCTGAACGAACATGATTGCAGCTGAAAGCATGAGATCTTTTTTTTTTCTCCAATACCATGCGTTCCAGCCTTATTGACCCAGCCTCTCTCCATAAAGAGGACCTGTCGCACACTAGTCCTATTACAAGGGATGTTTACATTCCTTGTAATAGGAAGAAAAGTGATCCGAAATCAAAAGAAGTGACAAAAAAGTGCAAGAAGAAAAATATGAGCTAAAACTAAAAAAAAAAAAAACGCCCCTGTCCCTAGAAGCTCGCACCTCGAAGCGAATATGCATGTAAGTCCCCACATATGTAAACACCATTCAAACCACACATGTGAGGTATTGACGCATGCGTTAGAGCGAGAGCAATAATTCTAGCCCTAGACCTCCTCTGTAACTCTAAACTGGTCACCTGTACAAGCATCGCCTATGGATATTTTTATGTCCCGAAGTTTGGCGCCATTCCATGAGTGTGTGACAAGTTGGTATCTATTTACTCGGTGTAACATCATCTTTCACATTATCCATAAAAATTGGGCTAACTTTACTGTTTTGTTATTTTTTAATTCATGGACCGTGTTTTTTTTTGGGCCAAAAAAAAAGGCGTTAGGAAAATTATTGCGCAAATGCCGTTGGAAATCAAATAAAAAATTACCGCCACTTTATTCCCTAGGGTGTCTGCTAAAAAATTATATATAATGTTTGGGGGTCCTGAGTAATTTCCCAGGAACAAAATATAATTTTTACATGAAGGAGAGAAGTGCCAGAATAGGCGCGGTATGGAAGTGGTTAAAGTGAAATAATAAAAGTGAAATATTCCTTCAAATTTCATACAGGGGGGGTACACGCATGTTTCCCATGCTTAGAACTGTCCCTGTACAAGATGTCATTTCTGAAGTGAAAAAAAAGTAAGTTTAAAGTACTCATGGCTATAAAAAATACAGTCATTGCTCATTAAAACTAAAAAAACTAAAAAAAAATGTATGGGGGTCCCCCCAAATTAAATTACCAGGCCCTTCAGGTCTGGAATGGATATTAAGGGGAACCCCGCCGTAAAAAAACAAAAAAAAATGGCTTGGGGTCCCCCCAAATATCCATACCAGGCCCTTCAGGTCTGGTGTGGATTTTAAGGGGAACTCCACCCCAAATTTAAAAAAAAAATGGCGTGGAGTCCCCCTAAAAATCCACACCAGACCCTTATCTGAGCATGTTAACCTGGCCGGCCGCAGAAAAGAGGGGGGGGGGACAGAGTGCGGCCCCCCCCTCTCCTGAACCGCACCAGGCCACATGCCCTCAACATGGGGAGGATGTCCCCATGTTGATGGGGACAAGGGCCTCATCCCCACAACCCTTGCCCGGTGGTTGTGGGGGTCTGCGGGCGGGGGGCTTATCAGAATCTGGAAGACCCCTTTAACAAAGGGGTCCCCCAGATCCTGCCCCCCCCTGTGTGAAATGGTAATGGGGTACATTGTACCCCTACCATTTTACAAAAAAAAAGTGACAAAAGTGTGAAAAATGACAGTAGCCGGTTCTTGACAATTCCTTTAATAAAATCTTCTTTCCGCGGTTCCTTCTTCTTCTTTCATTCGGGTTTCTTCCTCTGCTTCTTTCTTGGGTCTTCTCGTCCACATCTTGCCGTCTTGCCGTCTTCTCCCATCTTCTTCTCTGTCCGTCGACCTTCTCGTCCACATCTTCTTGATCTTCTGGGTGCTGCGCTTGAAATTGAAGATCCCGCCGTGTTCCCGCTCCTGGGACCCGCCCCCCTCTGACGCCACAGGTAAACTCATATGAAAGTCCACGTGAGGCATATGTGCGTCAGAGGGGGGCGGGGTCACATGAGTGTGACACGGCGGGAACTTCAATTGGAAGCTGCGGCGGCATCTTCTCCGGACGGCGCGCTTGAAATTGAATTCCCCCGCCGTGTGACGCTCTGTGACCCCGCCCCCCTCTGACGCACATGACTTTATAAGGAGTTTACTTGTGGCGTCAGAGGGGGGCGGGTCCCAGGAGCGCAACACGGCGGCCAATTCAAATTTAAGCGCTGCGTCCGGGGAAGAAAAAGATGTGGGCGAGAAGGCTGGCGGACGGACGGAGAAGAAGACAGGAGAAGACAACGGGCAAGATGCGGGACGAGAAGGCTGAAGGACGGACGGAGAAGATAGAAGAACACGTCGGGCAACATGTGGACGAGAAGACCCAAGAAAGAAGCAGCGGAAGAAACCCGAATGGAAGAAGAAAAGAAGATTTTATTAAAAGATTTGTCAAAAACCGGCTACTGTCATTTTTAACACTTTTGACATTTTTTTGGGGGTGAAATGGTAGAGGTACAGTGTACCCTATTACCATTTCACATAGGGGGGGGCAGGATCTGGGGGTCCCCTTTGTTAAAGGGGTCCTCCAGATTCTGATAAGACCCCCGCCCGCAGACCCCCACAACCACCGGCCAGGGTTGTGGGGATGAGGCCCTTGTCCCCATCAACATGGGGACATCCTCCCCATGTTGAGGGCATGTGGCCTGGTGCGGTTCAGGAGAGGGGGGCCGCACTCTGTCCCCCCCTCTTTTCTGCGGCCGGCCAGGTCAACGTGCTCGGATAAGGGTCTGGTGTGGATTTTTAGGGGGACTCCACGCCATTTTTTTTTAATTTGTGGTGGAGTTCCCCTTAAAATCCACACCAGACCTGAAGGGCCTGGTATGGATATTTGCCGCGAACCGCACGTCTTTTTTTTTTTTGGTTTTTACGGCGGGGTTCCCCTTAATATCCATATCAGACCTAAAGGGCCTGGTAATTTAATTTGGGGGACCCCCATACATTTTTTTTCTCTTTATGAATGAATCCCTTTAGAATTGCCGGGAGCCGACAATTCATTATAGCCGCGTGTGAATTTTAAATGGCTTTTTTCCTTCAGAATGTCATTTTTTGCAGGGACTGTTCTAAGTGCGGGAAAAATGCGCTATTTCACATGCTGACATTACACCCCCCCTAGGTACGAAATTTAAAGGAATATTTCACTTTTATTGTTTCACTTTAAGCAATATTAATTTCTTTTTTTTTCAATTTCTTTTTTTTTTTTTTTTTTCAAAACAAATTTTCCTCTTCATTTATACAAAACATGGGAAATATCAATCATCTTAACAAATATAAGTAAATAAATCCAAATACATTCCAAAGAATTTAGCATAATACAATCTCTCTATTCACTCCTCTCAAGAGAGGAAGAGAAGAAAGAAAGAAAAGGAAAAAGAAACAAAACAAGAAGGAGCCAAACGATCACATTCCTACAATTGGGATCTTTCCATCTCCCTTATTTAATTCCCATCCTCCCACTCGCCGAGTTGAAGGCAATATTAAGCAATATTAATTTCACTGCTCCCGAAAAAACGGCCGTTTTAAAAAAAAAAAAAAACATTGATACATGTTTCCTGGGGCAGGACTGAGGTCCCCAAACACTTTTTAGGACAAAACTTGCAGATTAGCCTTTAAAATGAACACTTTCGATTTCTCCCATAGACTACTATAGGGAGTTCGGCGCGGCTTTACATATTACTTTCAATGCGCCGGCTGCTGCGCTGGTTCGTGCGCCTAATTAAGGCTTCACCCGGTGCACTAATTAAGGCATGAACCAGCGCAGCGCACTGACAATAGTAAATCAGCCCCTGTGTCTCTATCTATCTCTCTCTCTCTAACTGCGGCCAGTGTATTGTCTGAACACGTATTTAGCACGGCAGGGGGCGTTATCACAGACAAGCGCAGCCGCCTGTCCAGAGCCAATGTGGACAAGCTCACGTTCATTAAAATGAACCAGGCATGGATCCCAGAGGACTTGTCCGTACCTTGTGCAGAATAGACACCGGGCCAGCCTTACCCAGCCATTGTTTTTTTTCTGATCTTTCTAGGGTTGCCATCTCATCCCTTTAAAAGCAATAACATATTAAATACACAGGTTCTCTGGCTGATTAAGGTGCTGCTAATTAAACTCACTTGGTGCCTTATCGACATAAAATTAGCCCCAGAACCTGTGTAATTACTCTGTGTTCAGGTTTAAAGGGATGAAGTAGCAACCCTAGATTTTTCTCACTCTTTTGGGGTTTACCCTAATTTAAAAAATAAATCAATTAAAAACCAAAACCTGCTGTGTTGGCTACCTCCTCCTCCTCCACCGCCGCTTCCACCTTCAGTCACATTCTTAGGCTTGCGCACTGCAACTGCTTTCTTTAAGTCCCACCAGAGGTTCTCAATCGGATTTAAGTCTGGTGACTGCGATGGCCACTCCAAAATGTCCCAGCCTTTAATCTGCAACCATGCTCTAGTGGACTTGGAGGTATGCTTGGGATCATTTTCCTGTTGAAAGGTCCAACGTCTCCCAAGCCTCAGGTTTGTGATGGACTGCATCACATTGTCATCCAATATCTCCTGGTACTGAAGAGAATTCATGGTACCTTGCACACGCTGAAGCTTCCCTGTACCTGCAGAAGCAAAACAGCCCCAAAGCATGATTGACCCCCCGCCATGCTTCACAGTAGGCAAGGTGTTCTTTTCCTCATAGGCCTTGTTCTGTCTCCTCCAAACATAGCGTTGATCCATGGGCCCAAACAGTTCTAATTTTGTTTCATCAGTCCACAGAACACAATCCCAAAACTTGTGTGGTTTGTCCACATGACTTTTGGCATACTGCAGTCGACTCTTCTTATTCTTCGGAGACAGCAAGGGGGTGCGCCTGGGAGTTCTGGCATGGAGGCCTTCATTACGCAGTGTGTGCCGTATTGTCTGAGCAAAAACTTCAGTACCCACATCTGACAAATCTTTTCTCAGTTCCTCAGCAGTCACATGGGGACTTTTCTCCACTCTATGCTTCAGGTAGCGCACAGCAGTCGAAGTCAGCATCTTCTTTCTGCCACGACCAGGTAGCGTTTCAACAGTGCCCTTTGCCTTGAATTTGCGAATGATGCTTCCTATGGTGTCTCTTGGTATGTTTAACATCTTTGCAATCTTCTTATAGCCATTGCCCTTCCTGTGAAGAGTAATCACCTCTTCTCTTGTCTTCCTGGTGCTTATTCGGCTTTATTGCTGCTCCCTGACATCCACAGTTGTTTTCAATACCTGATTGAAAACACTTCAATGAACCTCTGTTCTTCAGAGTGGTAGTCTTTAAGGGGTTGAATAATTGTGTAAATGAAGAATTTACAAAATAAACATTTACTACTGTATTACAAAACCAATTGATGTCATTTTAGTTGCATATGGTTCTTTAAGAAGTCCTTGTAGGATTTCATTCTGAATACAATTACAAATGTACACTAAATTCCCTAAAACCCTTTACAGCATTGGGGGGTTGAATAATTTTGAACAAAACTGTATGGACCTCGTCCTCCTAGGTCAAAATGATTATATTTTTTTATTTTTATTGTTTTATGTTATTTTAAGTTATTTCCCTATCCATATTTATTTCCAGAGTACTTGCCATGCTCTTCCCGACATTTTGCTGCCATTTGCAGCCCTCCAGCCCTTTCCCTTATTTTTTTGAGACATTTTTGTAGTCAAAAGTCCAGGTCCCCATTGACTTCAATGGGGTTCGGGTCAAAGCCAGTGTTGCCAACCTGCCAGATTGAAATTTACTGGCACAACACCCAAAATTTACTGGCACTGACACTCCTGCCAGCTCTTGCCACCATCGCCTCCTTCCCCCACCACCACCTGCACCCACCTCCTGCCACAATCAGCTCCTGCCACCATCACCTCCTGCCCCTACCACCATCACCCCCTGCCAGCTCTTGCCACCATCACCTCTTGCTAGCTCCTGCCCCTACCATTACCCCCTGCCAGCTCTTGCCACCATCACCTCCTGCCCCTACCATCACCCCCTGCCAGCTCTTGCCACCATCACCTCCTGCCCCCACCTCCATCTGCACCCACCACCTTCTGCCATCACCTCCTGCCCCCACCACCACCTTCTGCCACCACCACCTCCTGCCAGCCCTTGCCACCATCACCTCCTGCCCCCACCACATAGTTACATAGTTACATAGTTAGTCAGGTTGAAAAAAGACACAAGTCCAACCAGTTCAACCACAAAAAACAAAATAAAAAAACACAGTAAAATCCTATACACCCAACTCCATACCCACAGTTGATCCAGAGGAAGGCAAAAAACCCCAGCGGAGCATGATCCAATTTGCTACAGCAGGGGAAAAAATTCCTTCCTGATCCCCCGAGAGGCAATCGGATTTACCCTGGATCAACTATATCTACAAATCTTAGTACTCAGTTATATTCTGTACATTTAGGAAAGAATCCAGACCTTTCTTAAAGCAATCTACTGAGCTGGCCAGAACCACCTCTGGGGGGAGTCTGTTCCACATTTTCACAGCTCTTACTGTGAAAAAACCTTTCCGTATTTGGAGGTGAAATCTCTTTTCCTCTAGACGTAAAGAGTGCCCCCTTGTCCTCAGTGATGACCGTAAAGTGAATAACTCAACACCAAGTTCACTGTATGGACCTCTTATATATTTGTACATGTTGATCATATCCCCCCTTATTCTCCTCTTCTCAAGAGTGAATAAATTTAGTTCCTCTAATCTTTCCTCATAGCTGAGCTCCTCCATGCCTCTTATCAGTTTGGTTGCTCTTCTCTGCACTTTCTCCACCTCCTGCCCCTACCACCCCCACCTCCTGCCCCTACCACCATCACCCCCTGCCAGCTCTTGCCACCATCACCCCATGCCAGCTCTTGCCACCATCACCTTCTGCCCCCACCACCACCTTTTGCCACCACCACCTCCTGCCAGCCCTTGCCACCATCACCTCCTGCCCCCACCACCACCTGCTCCCACCACCCCCACCTCCTGCCCCTACCACCATCACCCCCTGCCAGCTCTTGCCACCATCACCCCATGCCAGCTCTTGCCACCATCACCTCCTAATTGGCTCCTCTTAGCTCTTGCCACCATCACCTCCTGCCCCTACCACCTCCTGCCCCCACCATCACCTCCTGCCAGCTCTTGCCACCATCACCTCCTGCCTCCACCACCTCCTGCCAGCTCTTGCCGCCATCACCTCCTGCCAGCTCTTGCCGCAATCACCTCATGCCCCCACCACCACCACCTCCTGCCAACTCTTGCCGCCATCACCTACTGCTCCCACCACCTCCTGCCAGCTCTTGCCGCCATCACCTCCTGCTCCCACCACCACCTCCTGCACCTACCACCCCCACCTCCTGCCACAATTGGCTCTTGCCACCATCACCTCCTGCCCGCATTACCTTTTGCCACCATCACTTCACCCACCTCCTGCCACGGTGCCACCATTACCTTCTTCCACCATCACCTCATGCCCCCACCACCTCCTGCCTGACTTGATCATCTATTTAAAAATGGCGCTGGGCGGCGCCATTACGTTACTGCGCATGCCCCGCACGGCCGAGCAGATACAAGCTTTCCCGAGCCTGGGCGGCTTCGGAACGGCGCATGCGATGTTGCATGGTCGGCTCGCGGGCATCTTTTTTACGGGCACCCGATGCCCATAACGGACACCCTGAAAAGGGAGTTAAATTTACGTGCTGTCCGTAAATTAACGGATGGTTGGCAACACTGAAAGGAATGTAAGTGAATGCTACAACATTCTCATGAACATGCGTTCCACAAAACACCAGGCTTTTGTTCTCTAATAAATCAAATCCTAACTTTATGTAAAAGAAAAAATAGACACCTTTTAGCACACTTTTTTTATTCATATTTTAGGCAAATCATGTGCCTTTACCATCCCCCCAGCAATACTACAGCTCAGATTAGCGACACCAACCAGGGATACTTTTTGCATAGAATATTAGGATTTTCTAATCACTGTAAAATGTTTTTGGAGTCAATTGGGGTACACAGGAACTTCTAAACCTTCAGGTCATGCCACTATAGCTCCCAACTGTCCCATACTATGGAGTGTCAGTGCGGTAGGTACCTGTACTGATCCCCAGATCTCAGGTGATTCTCCTTCCCCCTGGGCTCCCACAACTCCCCGATCAGCCCCAGGACACAGCAGCATGATCCGACTACAAGGAAGACACGACCTGTCCCAGCCAGGGGCTGCCACCTAAACACACGCCCCCTTAAAACATTTTACCCAATCACAGAACAAAGGACGTGTAGCCATGCCTTCAGACGTGACTGACTGATGTGAGAATAGGCTTCCTCCGGATCCCTGCAGACGTGACAGTCCCTGCCTCCCTGGCTGCTCTATACAGAGTGCTGTGTGATGGGAAGGGCTTTCTCGTGCATGCGCAGTAGCAAGAGCTGCCCGCGGCCATCATTTTTACGGGCACTGCTGCCCATATAACAGACTTTAACGTACAGCCCGAAAACGGGCTCAAATTACGGACTGTCCCGAATTTAACGGACGGTTGGCAACACAGGTCAAAGCCCGGGTTCGGGTCCGAACCCAAACATCCAGGTGTCAGCTCAACTCTAATTGGGAGCTCATATAACAATTTTACCAAAGGAGGGTAAGGATCCAACATTATGCGCCAGCTTTAGGCCAATTTTCCTGATTAGCGAAGACATAAAAATCTATGCCAGGATCTTGGCCGAAAGACTGAAGCTATATATGCCAGATTGTATAGAGAGGGACCAAGCAGGCTTTGTCCCCGGAAGGGAGACACGGGATAATATACTAAGGACAATCTTATTAATACACAAAGCAAAAAAGAGAAAGAGACCTGCCCTTTTTTTTATCTGTAGATGCCGAAAAGGCCTTTGACAGAGTCAACTGGGAATATATGCTACAAACATTGCTTGGATTTGGTCTGAAAACACGAATGATGAGATGGATAGGGGCATTGTACTCAGATCCTACGGCGCAAATAACAGGTGAATGGGACTCTGTCGGAGGCTTTTAAGCTACATAATGGGACACGTCAGGGATGTCCACTCTCCCCTTTATTGTTTGTGCTATCTTTGGAACCCCTCTTAGCTTCCATAAGAGAGAACCGAGAAATAAATGGTATTAAGGTAGCAGGACAAGAACATAAGATAGCTGCATATGCAGACGACATTATGTTATTTATAGCGAATCCCAGGCAATCATTACCAAAGATTATGGAAGAAATGGAGGAATACGGAAACGTCTCCAATTTCAAAATAAATATGGAAAAAACAGAGATATTGAATATAGATACACCCCCAAAAGAGAATTAAGAGCTCTCTTTCCATTTATGTGGAGAGAAAAGAGACTGAAATACTTAGGAATCTACCTATGGGTAATAACAACAGAATTATATCAAGACAACTATATTCCTCTCTTGAATAAAATTAAACAAGATTTGAAGGGATACCAGGCATACAGACTGTCATGGCTATGAAGGATAAACGTAATAAAAATGATGTCTCTCCCGAAAGCTCCATACATCTTCCAGAGCCTGCCAGTGTGTATCCCTGGTGCCTATTTTAAAACTATGAGAAGCCTAATACAAAAATTTGTGTTGGAGGCGGAAAGGAAGCCGTATCTCCTATAAAGTAATGAGTAGATCAAGGGATAATGGGGGAGTGCTACTTCCAGATCCTCAGAAATATTATGAAGCAGCTGCAATAAAAAGAGTTATAGATTGGGTCCATAATTCATCATATAAGAAATGGGTCTCTTTAGAAGACAATATGAGCGAAACTGAGTTAGGCCAGATTATCTGGATCCCAAAAAAATATAGAGACCTCCCTAAGACACTTGCCCTAATTACAACATAAACATTAAACATATGGGATAAAGCAATTAAAGACATGAAAGGGCAATATAATAGTCCACTGATGCCCCTGATGGGAGGTAATTACTTCCCACCAGGGAAAAATAATAAATTATATCTAAAGTGGACCCACGCGGACAGATTGAGGTTAAAAGATGTCTTAAATGGGAATAGGCTATGCCCATTAGAAGAACTACGAGAGAAATATGGAACATCGCCGTGGGATGGCTGGAGATATATGCAGCTCCGACATTTTGTTGAATCTCTGCCAAAGCCTCTTCGAGGTATGGAAGGGTTAAATCCCTGGGAAAGGCTGATAGATCAGGGAGGAATGAGCAAAAAAGGGACGATTTCCAAAATTTATAGGCTGTTGATAACCTCCAATGAGGAGGGGTTAATACACCAATTGGAAAAATGGGAGATAGAACTAAATCAAACAGTTCCAGAGAGGCTGAAGAAGAAGGTTATGGATTATATACACTCTACCTCAAGGGACACAAAAGTGAAAGAAATGAACTATAAATTGTTGACCAAATGCTATTATGTTCCCACTAAAATGTATAAAAAAAATCACGATATATCACCCCTGTGTTGGAGGGAATGTGGAGAGGAAGGAAACCATGCTCATATTTGGTGGCAATGTAGACTGATCCAAACATATTGGATAGAGGTATTAGGTCTAATGAAACAGATAGAAGGGAAGGAGATAGGACTAGACCCTTGGAAATGCCTATTCCACGCAATGGATGATCAGAGGAAAAAATATAGAGTTACTCTTACCCCGTTTCTATTGAATGCAGCGAAAGCATTAATCCAGAGAAATTGGAAAATGAAGGAACCCCCAAGGATAAGGGAATGGTTTAATGAGGTAGATAACATAAGGGCAATGGAGGAATTAATAAGCTTTCAAGAAAATGCAGAAATAAGATTTCAAGAAACGTGGGATAAATGGATAAAATTTAAGCAATCCCCGACTTATTTGAATATCATGGGGAACGAATAAGAGCTTTGAATAGGTACTGGGGGGGAGGGGGTGGGGGGGATGAGGGAGAGAGAGCTTTTTTTTTTTATCTATTTTTCTTCACACAATATGAAGTGATGGAGGGAGGACAGAAAGTCCCCCACCGCACTTCCTTAAAAATAAGGATATACACATATGGGCACTGGGTTAGATATAGGATACACTATAAAAGGGGATATTCCCCCCCCCTTTTTTTTGGGGGGGGGGGTTGTTTGTTGATGTCTGATGACAAGAGACACGTAGGTGCATACACAAGGTGATGGGTTGAATGTGGGGGGGGGGGGGGCGACGACCTGGTACGGACTATATGAAAGTACCCGGATGGTCCTACCCCACCCCCCGCTCTTCCCCCCCCCACCCCCTTTTTTTTTATCTTCTCTCTCTCTCCCTCCCTCCTCTCTTTCCTCTCTCCTTCCCTCTCTTTTCACTGTGATAGACAGGTATGGGTGTGTAAGCCAATATGTATATGTTGGGTCAGATCTACATGGGGGGATGGGTGGAAGATTGGTGGATATGACCACTCTACCACCAAGAGGTCTTTTAATAACAAGAGAGGTAGGGTAAGAAAATGAAAAGGTGCTAAGGTATAATATAAGTCCTATTATGGATCTGGGATTATAAGGATGGATCTAGCTTTGTACCCACACAAATATTTTCTTTTGTATGCATGTATTATGTTGTATGTATATGTTAATGTATATGTTTTATGTATGAAGAATTTATGAACTATATATTGGATGTTGATTTAAAAAAAAACCTTTTTTTTAAGAAAGTTTGTAAAGATTTTTTCTATGTGAAAAGAATAAAAACAATTTAAATACTATAAAAATGCCACTGGCAGGGAAGGGATTAACACTAGGGGGCGAGGAAGGGGTTAAGTATGTTCCCTGGGTGTGTTATAACTGGCGATAGGTAATTTCCCCCCCCTGACAGGACCGAGAGCTGTGTGTTTACACACACAGCTCCCGGTTCTCACTCTGTAACGAGCAATCGTGGGTGCCCGGCGGTGATCGCGCTGGCCGAGCACGCGTGCCGGGATCGGGAACGAGTGCGGCGGCGCGCCTATTGGCTGAAAGGCGAGATGACGTATAGCTACGTGATCTCGCCCAGCCATGCCGACCTGCTGGCTTATAACTGCGGCGGCTGGTCGGCAAGTAGTTAACCAGCAGGGCTAGTTCCTGCGCTCCAACTAGAGTATCTGTGAGGGCTTACAGTGTTTTGGCAACACCACCACACCACCAAAGGCCCAATTTTTCTGACCCTGTTCAACAGGGGCATGTAATTACAATTCTTGATCTAATATTTCACAGCAGGGCCCTTTTCAGAGCCCACTGAGAGTAACTGTGAGGGCTTACAGTGTTGTGGCAACACCACCACACCACCACCAAAGGCCCAATTTTTCTGACCCTGTTCAACAGGGGCATGTAATTACAATTCTTGATCTAATATTTCACAGCAGGGCCCGTTCCAGCACCCAGCAAGAGTAACTGTGTGGGCTTACAGTGTTCTGGTACCACCAACACACACTTTACAGGCATACTATAGACACCCCCCCCCCCCCCAGGCACGATATTTAAAGGAATATTTCACTTTTATTTTTTCACTTTAAGCATCATTAAAATCACTGCTCCTGTAAAAACTTCAGTTTTTGAAACTTTTTTTTCCATTGATACATGTGCCCTGCGGCAGGACCCGGGTCCCCAAACCCTTTTTAGGACAATAACTTGCATACTAGCCGAAATACGGCTACAGCACGGTTAAGTTATTCTGGGACGTCCTCCAAGAATCTTGCTCCTGCCCGCCCCCTGGGAAATATCTTTGACGGCCGTGTCCAGAAGACCCGGCGCATCTCTGTAGATGGCCGCTATAGTCGCGGGCCGTTTACCACGTTAACACTCCATCAAATGACGGAGCGATCACTTGTAAACAAACCAGCGTCTGTGTACCGATCGGTACATTGTGAGAGGAGAGGGGGAGAGAGCGGATGGCAGCAGCGCTGTGGGCTGGATCTGTAGTGCCCACAGGCTGCTCTGTGACAATTGAAGTCACAGATCCATCCTTCCCTGCTCAGCCATCCCTGCCCATACTCTGCCATCCCTGCCCATACTCTGCAATACCCTGCCCATACTCTGCAATACCCTGCCCATACTCTGCAATACCCTGCCCATACTCTTCAATACTCGGCAATACCCGGCAATACTCTGCAATACCCTGCAATACTCTACACTACCCAGTCATGCTCGGCCATACCCAGCCATGCTCGGCCATACCCAGCCATACTCGGCCATGCTCAGCCATACTCGACCATGCTTAACTCTGTGTTAAAAAAAAAAGCGTTATAACCACTTTCCACCCGCTGGCTGTCATATGACATCCTTGAATTTGTGCAGGGATATCTGAATGATGCCTGCAGCTACAGGCATCATTCAGATATCAGCTTTTTCAGCCGGCGATTCCCTACACCATAAGAACAATCATAGCGGCTGTTCCACCGCTTGATCATTTTTACGGGTGGCGAGAGGGGAAGTCCCCCCCCCCTCCAGCCACCGTCCGGTGATTCTACCGACTCACCGCTACAATCGATGCCAGGATCATTTTTATTTTTATTTCAGGCTTCAAATGGTGTTCAAACCACACATGTGAGGTATCGCTGCGAACGTTAGAGCGAGAGCAATAATTTTGGCCCTAGACCTCCCCTGTAACTCAAAACATGTAACCAGTAAAAAAAATTAAAGCGTTGCCTATGGGGATTTTTAAGTAGCAAAGTTTTGGGGCCATTCCACAAGCGTGTGCAATTTTGAAGGGTGACATGTTGGGTATCTATTTACTCGGCATAACTTCATCTTTCACATTATGCAAAAACATTGGGCTAACTTTACCGTTTTGTTTTTTTTAAAGCACAAAACAGTTTCCCCCCCCCAAAAAACTTGTTCGAAAAATTGCTGCGCAAATACCGTGCAAGAATAAAAAGTTGCAACAACCGCCATTGTATTCTCTAGGGTCTTTGCTAAAAAAAACACATATAATGTTTTGGGGTTCTATGTAATTTTCTAGCAAATAAATGATGATTTTTACATGTAGGAGAGAAATGTCAGATTTGGCCTGAAGGTGCTCCCTACATGTTTGGCCTCTGTATGTGGCCACGCTGTGTAAAAGTCCCACACATGTGGTATCGCCATACTGTGTGTGAGAAATAACCTGCTTATATGACAATTTAGTGAAAAAAAAAGAAAAAAAATCTTGATTTTGCAAAGAATTGTGGGGAAAAAAATACAACTTCAAAAAACTCACCATGCCTCTTTGGCATGGTGAGTTGCTCTCTTGGGATGTCTTCTTTCCAAAAGGGGGTCATTTGGGGGGTATTTGTACTTTTATGGCATGTTAGAGTCTCAAGAAATGAGATAGGTACTTCAGGTGTGATACATTTTCAGATATTGCCACCATAGCTTGTGGACTCTATAACTTTCACAAAGACCAAATAATATACACCAATTTGTACTTATTTTTACCAAAGATATGTAGCAGTATAAATTTTGGCCAAAATGTATGAAGACAAATGACTAATTTGCTAAATTTTATAACAGAAACAAAGAAATTCATATTTTTTTCAGAATTTTCAGTCTTGTTTCTTTTATAGCGCAAAAAATAAAAAACCCAACAGCGATTAAATACCACCAAAAGAAAGCTCCATTTGTGAGTCTTTGAAGTTCTGCAATTTGCTGCCTAAAATGAGTCACAGCATTTACTATAACAGCCTCCATGTTTTTACCAGATTATTCTGTCACGATCAGGGGTCGGGCTCAAAGACCAGTAGCTATAGCAGTAGCGGAACTACCGTTGACCATCAGAATAGGTACACAGGCAGTCGTCCTGGTGAATGACGGGGCTCATCTGAGGTGCAGAGTCTAAGTACTGTACTAACCAGTGTCCACCAGAGCTCCTGATGGTGGAGATGGATTTTGCTCTGTGTTACTACCAGGTCGCAGTCCTCAAGATCGCCCCACCAGGAGGAATGTGGCGGAACCGTCCAGCACCCAGCTTGGATGCTTCTGTCAAGCTATAACTCCCACCAGTCTGAACCCAGGAACCAGGTATTATAGCTGAATATTGCACCCAAGATACTAGACAAAACTAGCTTAGATGCAAACTGGGACTCTTTATTGTAAATTCACACCGAATATATAGCACACCAGATCAGGTAGGGCCTGATCACATTATCATTATCACAATACAAACTGCAAACTGGAATATAATTAACATAGCCAAGGAACAGCCAACATAAACATAATGCTAATCCGCATCTAGCAACTAAAAGCTGACAGTGATCTAATTAGCATAATCAAAGTAACTAGAGTTGAGCGGACACCTGGATGTTCGGGTTCGACGGATTCGGCCGAACTTCGAAAAAAAGTCCGGGTTCGGGACCCGAACTTGACCCCGAACCCCATTGAAGTCAATGGGGACCAGAACTTGAGTACTAAAATGTCTCTAAAAAAGTAATGGAGAGGGCTGCAAATGGCAGCAAAATGTTGGTAAGAGCATGGCAAGTACTCTGCAAACAAATGTGGATAGGGAAATAACTTAAAATAACATAAAATACATAAAAATAAAAAAATAATAATCTTGACCTAGGAGGACGAGGTCCATATGGAGTAGGAGTTTGAGGTGGCGGTGGATGTGGCAGGGTAGGTGGAAGCGGCGGTGGAGGAGGATGAGGTAGCCAACCAGGGCTGTGGAGTCGGAGTCGAGGAGTCGGAGTCGGGGGAAATTTTGGGTACCGGAGTCGGAGTCGGCAAACAATGCACCGACTCCGACTCCTACTAAATTTAGATTGGAATAAAAAAAAAAAAAGCAAGTTTAAATGTCCCAATTAACAAAAAGTTATAATTAATGACTTCTCTACTGTAAGAATAAAGAACAATGCATGCAGTGCCTCACGTAAAACGCAAAACGAACACGTTAAGTGACCGTGAAGAAGCATGCTTTTCATGTGCTTCACTATATGGCACGCAACGCACAATTAGGAGCGGCAATACTTATACTTTCCATAGTGTTGTGTTCTGCTTTTACAGGGAACGCAGCGTCCATGTGTAACCTAGCCTCTCACTGATAAGGGATTAAATAAATATGTTTTTTTGCAGGACTAGAGAGTGAGACACTTGTATAAGTGAAGGGAATGGAGGGCCAATAGTTCAAGACTGAAGCTGTAAACCATTGGAAAAACTGCTGTCATTTAGCTAAGGCTATAAAAACTTGTAAACTCCGATTGTTAGCTTAAACTTTAAACATGACTATGGGATTCTCCTAGGAAAATCATGTTTTAGAATAAAAAAACTTTGTTTTCATTGTGTTTGTCTTTTGCTTAAACTGTGCAATACAGTAGACCAGGGGTCTCAAAGTACCGGCCCGCAGACCGGTTTTAAATGGCCCGCAGGCAGGGCGTGTCCCGCGGAAGTGTAGATCGAGGTGCATGAAGAGTAGCGCAGGAAGCGTCTGTCATAAGTTCACTTGTCTCTCATGTCACACTGCTACTCCCCGGCGGCCCCTCCTCTCTTCTCGTCCATCCCCATTTGCTTGTGACATCATCTGAGATGGACGAGAAGAGAGGGGGGCTGCCGGGGAGTAGCACATCAGGGCACATGGCACATCAGGGTACAGGGCACATGAAACAGCACATCAGGGTACAAAGCCCAGCACATCAGGGTACATGGGGTAGCCTGATGTGCTGGGCTTTGTACTCTGATGTGCTGTTTCATGTGCCCTGTACCCTGATGTGCCATGTGCCCTGTCCTGATGTGCTGTGCCCTGATGTGCCATGTCCTGTACCCTGATGTGCCATGTGCCCTGTCCTGATGTGCCCTGATGTGCTCTCATGTGCCCCATGTTCCCTGGTGTGCCCCATGTTCCCTGATTGTGCCCTGATATGCTCTCATGTGCCCCATGTGCCCTGGTGTGCTCGTATGTGCCCCATGTGCCCTGATATGCCCCATGTGCCCTGATGTGCTCTGATTGTGCCCCATGTACCCTGATGTGGCCCATGTACCCTGATGTGCCATGTGCCCCATGTACCCTGATGTGCCCCATGTACCCTGATGTGCTGGGCTTTGTACCCTGATGTGCTGTTTCATGTGCCCTGTACCCTGATGTGCCATGTGCCCTGTCCTGATGTGCTGTGCCCTGATGTGCTCTCATGTGCCCCATGTTCCCTGGTGTGCCCCATGTTCCCTGATTGTGCCCTGATATGCTCTCATGTGCCCCATGTGCCCTGCTGTGCTCGTATGTGCCCCATGTGCCCTGATATGCCCCATGTGCCCTGATGTGCTCTGATTGTGCCCCATGTACCCTGATGTGGCCCATGTACCCTGATGTGCCATGTGCCCCATGTACCCTGATGTGCCCCATGTACCCTGATGTGCTGGGCTTTGTACCCTGATGTGCTGTTTCATGTGCCCTGTACCCTGATGTGCCATGTGCCCTGTCCTGATGTGCCATGTCCTGCACTGTGCCATGTGCCCTGTCCTGATATGCCGTGCCCTAATGTGCCGTGCACCCTGATGTGGCCTGTTGTGCTGTACCCCTATGTGCTGTGCTCTGATGTGCCCTGTACCCTGATGTGCTGGGCTTTGTACCCTGATGTGCTGGGCTTTGTACCCTGATGTGCGCTGTGCACTCATGTGTGCTGTGCCCTGATGTGCTGTACCCTGATGGTGAGTGGTCAGTGTGTAGTGTAGTGGTCAGTGTGCAGTGTAGTGGTCAGGGTTAATAATGCGTTCGCTGACACCAGTACTGTTTTTGAAGTTTGAAAGTTTGCATGCGGCCCACCATGGGATATGGAAACTTGTCTTGTGGCCCTCAGGTAATTTGAGTTTGAGACCCCTGCAGTAGACTGTTGGCTTCCCAGCCAGTAGTCCTGTGGTAGGTTGCGTTTCTTTCCCTCAAGGAATGTATAAAATACATTTGCATATTAATACGGAGGAGTCGGAGTCGGGGAGTCGGAGTCGGAGTCGGTAGTACATAAAACTGAGGAGTCGGAGTGGAACATTTATCTACCGACTCCACAGCCCTGTAGCCAACACAGGTTTTTGTTTTTAATTTTTTAATTTTTTAAATTAGGGTACACCTCAAAAGAGTGAGAAAGATCAAAAATACAAGAATGGCTGGGTAAGGCCGGTATACGTGTCTATTCTGCACAAGGTACGGACAAGTCCTGTGGGATCCATGCCTGGTTCATTTTAATGAACGTGAGCTTGTCCACATTGGCTCTGGACAGGCGGCTGCGCTTGTCTGTGATAACGCCCCCTGCCGTGCTAAATACACGTTCAGATAATACACTGGCTGCAGGGCAGGCCAGCACCTCCAAGGCATAAAGGGCAAGCTCAGGCCATGTGCCCAATTTGGAGGCCCAGAAGTTTAAGGGGGCAGACCCGTCATTCAGTACGTGTAGGCGTGTGCACACATACTGCTCCACCATGTTGGTGAAATGCTGCCTCCTGCTAAGCCGTTCCATATTGTTGTGGAAAATTTTATATATGTGGACATTTTATTCTAGGATGTGTGATTTATAGATTGTCATCTGTCTCCCTGTGTCTGACGTTTAATCGAGGAGCGCTCTAGTAGAGCGCACTTGGGTTGAATCAAGACCAGCAGTAAAACGGTCAGTATGAAAACCTTCTTATGGGATTGATACGTGTTCTCTGTGTGTGTGTGGGCATTTATTGGTTTGTAGATATCAAGCGCAATGCGCTGGACTGCTTGCTTTCCAATGACTATACACATTAGAGAAGCGAAGTCTGCATAACGAGAGGAAACTATTATATCTCTCTTGCGGACTTCGTTATCCTTTATGGATACATATCTGTGTGAGAGGACATTAATATCTGCCTTGTTGGTGTACTTGTACCGTATATTGACAACAGCAGTAGCAGTGTCCCCGCAGATTGTCTGAAGCCTATATGAACAATTAGAATGATCTTTATTCAGATATTGTTTTACTTTGAACAGTGTCTGAATGGGCTCCATGCTGGCTAAGATGGGGTGTGTGCATTTCCTTTGCCCTGCCTTTCTTTGAGTGCCCTCCCCTTTGTCATTTCCTGCCATGTGATTTTGTATTAAGGGAAGTGATTCGCTGTTGGGGCCATCACTTCCTGCTTTGTTATTCTTTTGTTTGCAATGAATAAAGGATTTGGAGGTTCCTGTGCTCTAGGCAGAAACTTGAGATTCCAGCTAGAAGCAGCATTGTTTTCTGACTCTTCCTGGTGCCATGAAGTGACTTCACATTCCTTGTACAAAGAGCTTGATACAAACGTGCTTTTAAGCACGAAGAAATTGTTTGGTGCTTTGTGCGCATTGACTCGCTGGAAGTACACATTTTGGCGCGGTGTGGATTTGCGTACAAAGCCCGAGGGAATTCTTCCACGACATTTCGGCGAGCCAACCAGGAGCCAACTTAGTTCCAGCACAGCGAACACGAGAGGAGAGATTGGGTCCCCGGTTCTGGGACAGAAAAAGCCGGCAAAGTTTGGTAAGACAAACTCCATTTCAGTTTTTGAAATTTTTGTTGTTCTAGAACCGGCATCTAGTCTCTTTGATCGCTGATTGCAGGTAACTAAGCTTAGCAAAAGAACTAATTTTTGCGGTTTCACTCTTTTTTGTACAAGGACGGGGATTTATATTTGTACTGGGAGGGATGGTTGTATTGACTGGGGATAGAAGTCTATATTACTGTCCTCTGTAGACCCCTGGTCAATACAGCCTAGAGGGTCTTTGTATGGGGTTTATGTTAAATGTAAAACCATTTTCTGTAGTACAACGTGATGGTATGCATGGAGTGTGCTAGTTTATGTTTTAAATGTGCGGCAGAGATTGAATGACATAACATTGTATGGCTGAGTCATTTAATAGTGCTGGTCACCGTGTGAAATAACTTTGTAAAGTGTGTAGCTATTATAGTTTGTCTAACGTTTTAGTATGAGTTGAGTAGCACAGTCTGTTTTGTGTTACAACAGTGTTTTTTTGTTTGTAAGAGGCATGGTTTGGTCTTGTTAGCGCTTATACAGGAGAAACCGTATTGTGTTGAAATTTGCTAGTCTAAATAGGTTTTCTCACTGTTCGTTTTGAAGACTCTATCTTGTGTTCCTTTGTGTGTGTGTTTGGTCATGCTGAGGACACCATTTTGTTTTTTTTCTAAGACTCTATCTTGTTTTCCTTTGTGTGTGTGTGTGTTTGGTCATGCTGAGGACACCATTTTGAAAACTCCATCGTGTGTTTCTTTGTGTGTGTTCAGCCATGCTACCTGAGGCATAATTTTTGTTTTTCTTTGTATGAATCCAATCTTCAGGTTTAGTCATTTGTGCATACTTTTTAGTAAAACTATTGCGTTTTTGTTTTTAATATCGGTTTAAAGTGAAATCTCTACTGTACACTGAATTTCAATAGATAGAAAAACTAACTTTAACTGTGAGTTTTTGGTTCCCTTAACGGTGTGTGTTATTTTTATTTTTTTTATCTTTGCATTTCTAATCGTTTGGGCATTTTCTTTGAGTATCTCAGAGGGAAATTCATGCACCTCCCCCATTGCATCTTTCATTGTTAGTAGGAAAGAAAGGCTTTGGTTTTAAAACTTGCTTTTGCTTGAATAGGGGAGGGGGCGACGCCCTGAGGGAAGAGAATTCTGATGTTCTAAGAACGCATACAAGCAACATTGTGTTGCATTGTGTTACTGTGTGTGCGGTGACTAATTCAGAGTATATGAATTTTTAGAAAAAAGTGTTGTTGTTTCTAATAGTATGCTATGTTGTGTTTCATATAACTAACATTTTTTTTTGTGCTGTTTAAGTTGGCCAAAGGGTCTGAGTTGAAGTAGCTTTAAGTGTGTAAAGATTGCTCTTAAAATGTTTTTAAGTGTTCATTTTTGATGTTCAATGTTTCCCAGTTCTCGTGGGGAAAGGTTTTGGCTAGTAGGGAGGAAATGCTGGTTTTGGCGGGAACAACTGCATTGCATATGTTAATGTGGTGGCCTGGCATTTCGTCGGCCATTTTGTGGTGGTCCAGATTTCATCCACCATTTTGTGGTGGCCTGGCTTTTGTCGGCCATTTTGAGACACAGCATGTCTTTGAAGTTGGTGGAAGGAGTTTGGGGTTTTCTGAAAGGTGAGCAATAAGATTTGTGCTTGGAAGGACAATGGAAACAGTTTGGTGTTTGAAAGAGTGTTTTAAAATTTTAATTTCAGTTGTTTTTGTGAAGTTTTATGCTGTAAATACAGTTTTGGGTAGAGTAGTAGTATGTGAGAGCAAAGAGAGGGGGCATCACCAGTATTGTTCTAACATCTAGATGCAGAGAGAAGCCACATTGTTTGGAGGGGCAAGTCTTCGGTCACTGTGTAGTTTAGTCTGGCAACGCAGTGTATGGGATGCATACACTGTGAGGGGTAGAGGCCTAATTTGGGGGTTGATCTGTGGTTGTTGACGAATCATTTGGCATAGTTACTCTAGTTCTGTGCCAGGAGTGTTGGGACAACAAGCCATAGAGATGATGCCTCAGTTAGGGTTTTCTAGTTGAGGGACTGGACCAGATAGTGGTTGTAGTCCGTCAATCCACCGTAGAAGAAGGCACCGGACGGTGATCCCCTAAATGGGTGCAACGGTTTCTCTCGGACGCGAGAGGTAAGACGATAAGTCGATTTGAATCGCGTGGGAAGGAAGGCTTCCCACAGTCAGGCGGTTACACGGTGCACAAAGCCTAGTTTTGGGGGAAAAGGCCTTTAGACCCCTTTAAAAGATTGCCAAGGATACTATTTGGGTACCCCTCTGGAGTGGATGTGGTTTCGCTGCGGTTTCAGAAATCTGTAATGATGCGTGTGGATGGAGGTGTGGTACACGCTTTGGTGACTCTCAGAGGAGAGCGTTGTATAGCTGGTCTATGCAAGGCTCTCACGCTATTCTCATATTTTCCCCATTGTATTTTCTTCTATTGCTGAAAGAGTGCAGGCAGAATTCCGGCTGGTTTTTGTTTTTTGTTTTTTTTCATTTTTGTTTTGGAAACTATGAACATTTGTATCGGAATGTTTGTATGTAACGTGAATATGTTCGAACTTACCACGGCGATCCTCCGACGCGTCGTGGCTGTTGTTTTTTTTTTTTTGTAGGAACCGTAAAAGTAAGGGTTACAGAGAGTTTTGTTTGAATCGGTTTTGAAAGAATGTCATTAAAAATTTACAGGGATGTCATTTTTGTTTGCCATTCTCTGCAGGATAAATATGAGGGATGGAGTAATGATTTCTGCTTATAAGTATATTTCAGGTCCAAGAAGTCTCTGGAAGTGTTTGTACATAGAGAGCAGGTGTATGTAGACAGCTGTACACATGGATAAATACGAGTCTAAGGAGGTGAAAGTATCATAGGCTATTTCATTGTTTCTTTTTCTTTTTTTTTCCTGCACCATGCATTTATTCCTCCAGTCTGTAATGAGGAAGAAAATGGGGGGATAAATAAATGTAAAAGTGACAGTTTTTCGAAATAATAACACTAATCTTTCTAATTCTAATCAAGTTTGTGCCAAGACTGTCTTTCTTTGATAGAATTTGAATCGGCAAGCAGCAGTCTGGTGAAGTAGGTTCCCATCTTAGATGAAGAACCTCTCAATAGCTCCAGGTATTACAGGAGATGGTAAGCAATTACAGGCAACGGGGAGACACGCACAGATTGTGCAGTGAACACAGTCCCGAGGTCGGGGTCATTGTCATAAGGTTTGTTTGGAGGTCAACCGAAACCAGGGTCGTACTCCCCTCATCGGCTGTCACGTCTATCCTCAGGTGATGGGGTGAGTGCGATCACTGTAACATGAACTTCAAAAGGGTTCAGGAGTCTCTCCTGGACCCTGACACGGTAATTGGTTTTCATTTTTCCCAACCAGGTGACTGGGTCGTGTGTATAGAAGCTTGATGGATGAGACCACACCATCCACTGCAAGAAACGGCTCAACTACATCAAAGAAATGAGTAGTATCTTCGTTTATTTTGTATTTGTTTGTTTAGTAAATTTTAGCAGAGGTAACGATGAAATACATCCCAAGTTATTATTTAAAGTGTATTCTATGACTAATTAAGAAAGTGAACGAGACCGATTGCACAGTCTGTTCTGAGTCTCCACCGAACTTTAGTGCCCAGCGATGACAGCGGTACATGCTATTTATGATGTTATGATTGGTATGAGGATTATTGACAAACTAGTGAAGACTCCGAGCAGACACTTGTCAATGAAATTTAATGAGATGTTTTTTTTGTTTTTGTTTAGGGTAAAATTGGTTATCGTTTATATGGCATGGCTTTCTGCATGTACAAGGTGGAGGGCTTGAGCTTATGATACGATTGAACAATTCACACCTATTGAGGATGGAATGTTTCATGTGACTGTTGAAGCTACAAGGAAGTTCTCGCGGTCCAAGGGCGGTTTCTGGGAATTTACAAGTAAAGATTGTTATACCTGGATCGGGGATACTGGGAATTGGAGTTCAGGCCCATATGGATAAGGTTTGGGTCCCTGCAAGGCAGAGCCAGAGCTGTAGCTAAGTGAAGGTTGGGAATCCTTTGAAGGGTCTGGGAATCTGAGGGGATTTAATTTTTATTTTACAGCGGATCGTGGTTGATGGAAATGGGAATATATATACTCATGTTGTTTTTATTTCTATTCTTTCTATGTCGTGATGAGGCGCTCCTGTTGCCTGATTTGACGCGTGACCAGAGCTGGAGCAGATGACCACATCTTGCTTGATGAGACGCCCCGAAGCCGGACCCATTTACAAGACACAGAGGACCCCAGACCGATCTGCGATTACTACAGCTCACCATGTCGTGTCCTCCTTATAAGTCATGCTCCTGAAGAACAGAGTCTACACGTCAAGCCGTGTTTTTTTTCTTTTTATGGACTGTAAAGACTGATTAGTTTCCAGGTGTAATAAAGAGATATAGTTTCGAGGGACAACTGGGAGCATATGACAAAAAGGAAGGACTGTTGTGGAAAATTTTATATATGTGGACATTTTATTCTAGGATGTGTGATTTATAGATTGTCATCTGTCTCCCTGTGTCTGACGTTTAATCGAGGAGCGCTCTAGTAGAGCGCACTTGGGTTGAATCAAGACCAGCAGTAAAACGGTCAGTATGAAAACCTTCTTATGGGATTGATACGTGTTCTCTGTGTGTGTGTGGGCATTTATTGGTTTGTAGATATCAAGCGCAATGCGCTGGACTGCTTGCTTTCCAATGACTATACACATTAGAGAAGCAAAGTCTGCATAACGAGAGGAAACTATTATATCTCTCTTGCGGACTTCGTTATCCTTTATGGATACATATCTGTGTGAGAGGACATTAATATCTGCCTTGTTGGTGTACTTGTACCGTATATTGACAACAGCAGTAGCAGTGTCCCCGCAGATTGTCTGAAGCCTATATGAACAATTAGAATGATCTTTATTCAGATATTGTTTTACTTTGAACAGTGTCTGAATGGGCTCCATGCTGGCTAAGATGGGGTGTGTGCACTTCCTTTGCCCTGCCTTTCTTTGAGTGCCCTCCCCTTTGTCATTTCCTGCCATGTGATTTTGTATTAAGGGAAGTGATTCGCCGTTGGGGCCATAACTTCCTGCTTTGTTATTCTTTTGTTTGCAATGAATAAAGGATTTGGAGGTTCCTGTGCTCTAGGCAGAAATTGAGATTCCAGCTAGAAGCAGCATTGTTTTCTGACTCTTCCTGGTGCCATGAAGTGACTTCACATTCCTTGTACAAAGAGCTTGATACAAACGTGCTTTTAAGCACGAAGGAATTGTTTGGTGCTTTGTGTGCATTGACTCGCTGGAAGTACACATTTTGGCGCGGTGTGGATTTGCGTACAAAGCCCGAGGGAATTCTTCCACGACAATATCAGCTGGTGGTGCTGGTTGTTGTGGCGTGCTGACAAAGCTTTTCCACATTTCGGCCATGCTAACCCTGCCTTCTGAGGTGCTGGCGGTGCCCCGGCTGCGTTGGTGACCTCTTCCTCCTCCTCTGCCTTTGCCTTGTGCTTCCACTGTGCCCCCGCTGTCAGGTGGGAATTCCACCAGCAGCGCGTCTACCAGCGTGCGCTTGTACTCGCGCATCTTAGGATCACGCTCCAGTGAGGGAATTAAGGATGGTACATTGTCCTTGTAACGGGGATCCAGCAGCGTGGCCACCCAGTAATCAGCACCTGTTAAAATGTGGGCAACTCGGCGGTCATTGCGGAGGCACTGCAGCATGTAATCGCTCATGTGTGCCAGGCTGCCCAGAGGCAACGAAAAGCTGTCCTCTGTGGGAGGTGTATCGTCTGTGTCCTCTGTATCCCTCCAGCCATGCACCAGTGATGGCCATGAGCTGGTCTGGGTGCCACCCTGCTCTGAACATGGTTCCTCCTTCTCCATCACCTCCTCCTCATCCTCCACCTCGTCATCCTCCAGAACTGTGCCCTTGCTGGGCAATTGTGTACCTGGCGTTTGTTGGTGCAGGAACCCACCCTCGGAGCCACTTGTGAATGACTGCCCTAAAAGCCTTGGAAATTATCCCAATTCCTCCTCCTCCTCCTCTTCCTCCTGTGTCACATCCTCTTCCATCATCGCCCAAAGCATTTTTTCAAGGCATAGAACTGGGATAGTTTTTTTTTTATAATCAAAGTTTTTTTAATTATTATTAACAACATTCCATACAACATTATACTTTCTTATGTTCCATCAATTACATAATAAACAACCATACATTGCAGGAGAAAAACTAGACAGAATTGTCTTATCAAAAGCATAATCGATTATTCTCCCCCCCCCCCCCCCAAAAAAAAAAAAAAAATGAAAGAAAAAGTTAAAAAAAGGATTAATTATAATTAATTCACCTCCCCTCCTCCACATCTCCCCTAGCTATGGTGTCTGTTCTGACCCTACACACTATATCCCGAGAGAAAAGGAGAAAGGAAAGAGAGAGGGAGAGAAAGGGAAAAAAAGGGAAAGAAACCTCCACCATCCTATTATCAAAGAGGCCTCTAGTGGCCATTGGGGCTGATTTACCAAGCCTTTACTCCATGACTCATGGAGTAAAAGCAGGAGTAGCAGCCGTTTGGTCATTTACTAAAGAAATACGCTGCTAGTGCAGTGTATTTCCCTAGTAACTAATGTGCTCTGTGCGCCCAGGAGAGGGTGCATTGTGCACCAGTACAGACCTGGCGCACGGCACATTGAAATGTAAATTGGGGGGGTTGGGGGGGGAGTTTATTGGGGGGGGGGGGGGGGGGATGCAGGGGAAGTGAAGTGACATGTGTTTGAATGTGTTTGGCGGGCCGAATTGAAAGTGAAAGTGTTTTTTGAAAACAGATCCCCGTATGCTTGCACAGTGCGCCTGAACCTCGGGAGGTTCATTTGCATACTGGGCATGCGTAGAGAGAAAAGTCAGGGATTCCCGTGCGCCGTGTCAGTACGCCGTGAAAATCTTGGTAAATACCAAGCGGCGTACCCGTGATTGCGCTGCGTGACGTGGCGCACGGGAATCTCCGAGCTGTTTTCAGCCATGAAGGGGAACTCCGCGCCAAATTTCAAACTTGAAATCGGCGCGGGTCCCCCTCCAGGGCTACATTAGGCTCTTAGGCTTGGTCCGGAACGATCCAAACCAAGCCCTCATCCCAAGCACGCAGTCTGGCCCGGACAGGAATGGGGGTGGGGACGAGCGAGCGCCCCCCCTCCTGAGCCTTACCAGACCGCATGCCCTCAACATGGGGGAGTGTGTGCTGTGGGGGAGGGGGGCACTGCCCCCCCACCCCACAGCACTCTTGCCCCCATGTCGATAGGGACAAGAGCCTCTTCCCGACAACCCTTGCCATTGGTTGTCGGGGTATGCGGGCGGGGCTAATCGGAATCTGCGAGCTCCCTTTAATAAGGGGGCCCCCAGATGCCGGCCCCCCACCCTATGTGAATGAGTATGGGGTACATCGTACCTCTACCCATTCACCTGGGGGAAAATGTAAAGTAAAATAAAACACCACACAGAATAAAATATTTTATCAGCTCCGGAGCCCCCCCTTTCTTCTTTAGCTCTGTCACAAGGGGGGGTTTCTTCTCTCCCGATCTTCTGCCAGGACCCTGGGCTTCGGTGATTTCTGCCGGGGGAGGGCGCCATCCCTCGGTCCTCTCCGGAGCCTTCCGCCGGGGGCCCCCACCCCATTTAAGCTCTTTTACATTAGGGGGGGGCCATCCGGACTTCGGCGACTTCTGCCGGGGATGGCGCCTATCCCCCGGTCTTTCCGGTGCCTTCCGCCAGGGTTCCGGTCTTCCTGGTCTTCTGCCGGGGGTGCGCCAACTCCCCGGTCTTTTCTCTGCTCCCTCTTCTGCCTGGCTCCCCCGCGGAGCCAGGGCTTTCTTCCGTCTTCTTTCTTCTCTCTTCCTTCTTCTGCCTGTCTCCTCCGGGAGCACAGGGCTTGTCTGCGCTGTCCTCTCCCTTCTCTTCCATTGGATGTTGACACGACGAGGTTCCGCGCTGACATGCCGTGTCAGCGGCGTGCATCGACTTATATAGGGCAATGCCACCATGTGACCTCAACCCATGTGACATCACATTCCCTGGGCATGATGGGAATGTGATGTCACATGGGTTGAGGTCACATGGTGGCATTGCCCTATATAAGTCGATGCCCGCTGCTCAGACGGCATTCCAGCGCGGAACCTCGTCGTGTCAACATCGAATGGAAGAGAAGGGAGAACACAGCGGAGACAAGCCCTGTGCTCCCGGAGGAGCCAGGCAGAAGCGGAAGGCACCGCAGAAGCCCGGAGGGTGGCGCCCTCCGGCGGAAGAAAGCCCTGTGCTCCGCGGAGGAGACAGGCAGAAGCGGAAGGCATCGCAGAAGCCCGGAGGGTGGAAAGACGGCGCTGAAGACGGGGCACCCCCCCCGCAGAAACCGACGAAGCCTGGGACCCTCCCCCAAAGGCAAGGAGCCTCACTGGTGAAGGGGGTCCCGGTGGAAGACGGGGGGTAGGTGAACCCCCCCGCAGAAAGCGACGGAGCCCTCCCCCATAGGCAGGAGCCTCATGGTGAAGGGGGCTCCGGCAGAAGACGGCGAAGCCCGGGGCCTAATGTGGTGGTGGGGGGCCCCGGCAGAAGACCCCCGGCAGACTAATAAATTAATTTATTAATGTGTGTTGTGTTTTATTTCTTTACATTTTTTTCCCCAGGTGAATGGGTAGGGGTACAATGTACCCCATACTCCTTCACATAGGGTGGGGGGGCCGGAATCTGGGGGCCACCTTATTAAAGGGGCCTCTCAGATTCTGATAAGCCCCCGCCCGCATACCCCGACAACCACGGCCAGGGTTGTTGGGAAGAGGCTCTTGTCCCTATCGACATGGGGACAAGAGTGCTTTGGGGTGGGGGGGCAGTGCCCCCTCCCCCACAGCACACACTCCCCCATGTTGAGGGCATGCTGTCTGGTACGGCTCAGGAGGGGGGGGGCGCTCGCTCGTCCCCGCCCCCATTCCTGTCCGGCCAGACTGCATGCCTGGGATAAGGGCTTGGTCTGCATCTTGGGGGACCCCACGCTGGTTTTCGGCGCGGGTTTAACCCCTTATGTTCCAGACCAAGCCTAGGAGCCTGGTATGCACCTGAAGGGGAACACACATTTTTTTTTTTGGTCTGGAGATTTTTATTTTAAAAACTACGACAAAATTTAACATATAAACAAAATAACATAAAACAAACGACAATCACAATACCACCACAAACTATTACCATCGACCTCCACCCTCCAAGAAAATAACTGCAAAGAAAGAAAAATAACAATAGAACGGGTATTTACAACAGGCTCACTGGTACAAGAAAAAGTCTTTATAGTCCATCATAAAAGCTTGTCCAGATCATTGCCAACAAAAATAACTAAACCAACTTAAAACGGCTCACTGGTACAGTAGGGAAATATTAAAGTCCATAAAAACCACTACTGTCCAGATCATCGCCAACCCACAACACACCCCACCACCAGAACAACAAATACCTACAACCCACGTATGAGCGAGAACATGATAATCAGACATGTCTGTAGCCTTATTTCAAAAATAAACTATAAACAAAATCTAAGGGGGGTGAGAAAGGAAAGTTGCCCCTACCCATGGAGAGGGGCAGAGTCATGGCCTTAGGGGGCTGGAAGAGAAACCCCCTCCATAAATGGGCACACCTCTCAGGCCCGACCCTGCTCCTTTCCAGATCCCGCACCTTCACCAACTCCCGAAAGATATCGCCCACCACCTCATGCACAGACAGGATTTTGTCCCTAGTGGACACCAAACACCGAGCGTGCCAAGTGTAGTAAAGCACAACTACGCTGACTAAATAAAGTGACGATAACTCAAAACCCCTGCGGACCCCGAAGTCACCATACACCCGCTCAGCATAGGTCAGGGCCGGAAGGCGGGGGTAGACAATGGCACCCCCTACCCCCGTAAGAACCTCCATGTTGAAGGGACATTGGACCAGAAAATGGTCCATGGTCTCCAATGTCCCTCCACATTCCCGTCGGGGACAGCCCCTGTCCCCTAGGTTCAGATATATGAGATTTGCACGGACGTACAGTCGTCCATGGAACGACCTCCATGCAAGATCCCAAAACTTGTTCGGAATTCTGGAAGAATTCAAGAGGGCTAACCCCTCCGTGAGGACCCTCTCAGGACAGTCCCTTAAAGACAGGGGCTTCAAAATGTCCGAGGCCATGACCCTCAGGTACAGCTCACGCCGACCCAGAGAGCCCACCTCAAGGGCAGTTATCCGCCACTGCCTCAGTACCTTCAATGCCAGGGGGACGTAGGATGGGAGATACCCATGCGATCTCCTCAGATCGCCGGGCCTCCCCCCCTCCCCCCACCTCCTCAGGAACAGCAAGAGCCAGTCCTTGCATGAACATTCCCACCAGGAAGGCGCGTCCACAAAGATGGACTGCAAGTTGTACTTTACAAAAATGATGATGAAGAACACCACCGGGTTGACCATGTCCAACCCTCCTTGCCTTCGCTGGCGGTATGTGACCTCCCTCTTGATCAGGTTCAGTCTGTTTCCCCACAACAGCAGGAAGAACAGACCAGAGACCCGAGCATAGAGAGATGCTGGCAAAAGACACACGTAGCTCACAAAGAGAAACTCAGGCAGTAAGTACGTCTTGACCAAGCATACCCTTTCCCTCAGGGAAAGTTTCCAACCTCTCCAGGCCTTCACCTTCCGAGTGGCACTCACCAGCCTGCGCTCCCAATTTAGCTTGGGATAATCACCCGGGCCGAAATGAATGCCAAGTACTCGAATCTCTGGTACGGGCGTGGGGAACACGTCCGGAAGGGGGAACTGCTCCCCCTCCTTCCCCATCCAGAAAACTTCACTCTTGTCCCAATTGACCAGCGAACCTGACGCCTCAGAGTAGCACCCGATCTGGGATTCCACATAATGGGCCTCCTCACGACCAGATACCACCACCGAGACATCATCCGCGTAGGCCACGACCTTCACTGCCGAAACCGGACCCCCGACAGGTCCCACCGGAACCCCCACAAGACGCTCGCAGTCTAGCCTCCTTACGAAGGGGTCAACCGCAAAGACGTACAAGAGGGGGCTCAATGGGCAGCCCTGCCGGACGCCAGAGTCCACAGCAAAGGCCCGACCCACCCAACCGTTGACAAGAGGGAAGCTCTCAGCTCCCCTATACAATACCTGTAGCCAATCAACAAATTGATCAGGCAGACCGTATCTCCTCAGAAGCAGCCAAAGGTACTCATGGTTCACCCGATCAAACGCCTTAGCCTGATCCAGTGCAAGCAGATACCGCTCGCTGCCATCAGCCCTGCACCTTTCCACAGCCTCCCGGACGCTCAGGACGGCACAAAAAGTGCCCCGGCCAGGAATTGTGCAGTGCTGAGAGGGAGACAGCATCCTGCCCGCCAAAGCAGACAGACGTGTAAACAAGATCTTTGCCAGTATCTTCCTATCTGTGGTAAGAAGGGCGATCGGACGCCAATTCTCCACCACAGACGGGTCTTTTCCCTTTGACAGAAGGATCAGAGCTGACCTTCTCATTGAGGGAGGCAGCAGGCCATAGGCCAAACATTCACGGTACACGTCCCTCAAATGAGGAGCCAAGAGGCTCTTAAAGGTTTTGTAAAACTCTGCCGTGAGTCCATCGGGCCCAGGCGACTTTTTAGATGCTAAAGAGCTGATAGCCTGCTCGACTTCAGCTACCGAGATCTCTTCTGTCAGAGAGTCAGGAAGGTCAGACCCCACTTCCAGTGGGGTCTCATCAAGGAATACCCTGACTTTCTCCATGTCTAGAGGTCGCTTCTTCAGGAGGTCCGAAAAGTGGTCTCTGATGACACCCAGGATCCCCGATCTGGACCGGACCAGAGATCCCGAGGCATCCTTCAGGCCGTGTACGACCTTCGAACTCGCCGCCTCACCACAGCTCCTGTAGGGATCAGGAGAGATAAACTTCCCATAATCCCTCTCAAAAACCAGGGAGGCGAGACGTCGTACTGACACTCCTTCATCTGCGCCTTCAGACCGGATATCTGTTCCCGAGAGCCCCCAGAGGACACCAGGCGGTCAAGCTGCCTGCGTAGTCTCTGGTAGGCCTGGTACTTGGAAGCTGCCCTGTACCCAGAGATTTCCCGGAAAAAGTCACCAGACCTCTTTTTAACTACTTCCCACCATTCAAGGCGGGAGCAGTTGCCCTCAAGGAGCGAGGTCTGGTCCAGGAAGAAAACCTCATAGGCTTCCCTAACCTCAGGATCCTCCAGTAGCGACCCATTCAGGCGCCACAAACCCCTCCCTTTCTGAGGAGTGTCGGCGACATTCAGGGCCACAGATACCATACAGTGATCGGAGAACTCCACCGACTGCAGCTCTGGAGCCGAGCAAGCAGAGTCCCCCTTTAAAAAAAACCTATCTAATCTACTCTTAGAACTACCTCGGGAAAATGTGAAACCAGTGAGGTTGGGGAGGTGACGAACGTGCACATCCACCAACCCGGCCTCCCTCACTACGCTATTCAAAAAAGTACTATCATATCCCAGAGGGTTGGCGGCACCTGCCCGGTCTTTGGGCCTAGTGATCATATTGAAGTCACCACCAAAGATCACCTGTTGGGATGTAAAAAGATAAGGCTTAACCGCCGTAAGGAGGCTCTTCCTCTCCCTCTTGGTTTGAGGCCCATAAAAATTAATGAGCCGGAGGAATTGCCCCCTCACGACAGCGTCCACCACCAGACATCTACCAATCTCCACTTCAATCACTCGCCGGCAAGCCACCGAACCAGTCTTAAAAAGGACCGCAACACCACTGCAGGGCTCGGCCGCAAGAGACCAGAGGGAGGGCCCACACAGAACTTTTAATGTTTTTCCTGGTACTTCACCGCCATGCACCTGCCTCTCACCCTGTTCACTACCAGCCGCAGGAGCAGTCACTGGCGCTGCCTCTGCCAGGTCCTCCCGCTCTACTGCAGGCTGAGGGGTCCTGGAGACCGGCACACAGCGGGCTTCCACAATTGCAGCGTGGCCCTCCTGTGGGAGCCCGGGTGTGCTGACCCGTAGACGCAGGGGGGGTACCCCCGGCGGCGCTTGGGCCCTGCGGCCTCCTGGATCACTGGGCTCCCCTGTCATAGCCAACCCCCCAGCCCCTTTTTTC